>NW_025534793.1:0-151510 GCF_020615455.1 Coregonus clupeaformis
CTTCTCCCTCTCTCCCCCTCTCTTTTCTTCTCCCCCTCTCCTCTCCCCTCTCCTCTTCTCCCTCTCTCCACCTCTCCCCCTCTCTCCCCTCTCCTCTTCTCCTCTCTCAACTTCTCCCACCTCTCCTCTCCTCTCCCTCTACCCCTCTCCCCCTCTCATCTTCCTCTTTCCTCCTCTCCCTCTCCTCCTATCCCTCTCTCCCCCTTTCCCCCTCTCCTCTCCCTCTCTCCTTCTTTCCCCCTCTACTCTTTTCACTCTCTCTTCCCTCTTCCCCTCTCCTCTTTCCCCTTCTCCCCCTCTCCCCCCTCATCTTCTCCCTCTTTACCTCTCTCCCCCTCTCCTCTTCTCCCTCTCTCCCCCCTCCCCCTCTCCTCTCCCCCTCTCCTCCTCTCCCCATCTCCTCTTCTACACCTCTACTGTTCTCCCCTCTCCCCCTCTTCCCCCTCTCCCCTCTCCCCTCTCCTCTTCTCACTCTCTCCCCATCTCCACCCTCTCCTCTTCTCCCTCTCTACCCCTCTCCCCCTCTCCTCTCCCCCTCTCCCCCTTTTCCCCCTCTCCTCTTCTCCCTCCTCCCCTCTCCACCCTCTCCTCTTCTCGTCTCTCCCCCTCTCCCCCCTCCTCTCCTCTCCTCCTCTCCTCTTCTCACTCTCTGCTCCTCTCCCCTTCCCCTCCTCTCCCTCTCGCCATCTCTCCCCTCTCTCTTTTCTTTTCCCCTCTCCCCCTCTCCCCCTCTCCTCTTCTCCCTCTTCCACCCGCTCCCCCTCTCCTCTCTCCTCTTCTCCCTCTCTCCCCTCCCCCTTCCCCTCTCTTCTCCCCCTCTCCACCCTCTCCCCCCTCTCCTCCTCTGCCTCTCTCCTCCTCTCCCCCCTCTCCTCCTCTCCCTCTCTCCCCCTCTCTCCCTCTTCTCTTTGCCCCCTCTCCCCTCTCCTCCTCTCCCCCTCTCCTCTTCTTCCCTCTCCCCTCTCCCCCTCTCCCCCCTCCTCCACTCCCCCTCTCCCCCTCTCCTCTTCTCCCTCTCTGCTCCTCTCCCCCCTCTCCTCCTCTACCTCTCTCTCTCCTCCTCTCCTCTTCTCCTCCTCTCCCTCTCTCTCCCTCTCCCCCTCTCCTCCTCTTCCTCTCTCCCCCTCTCCTCTTCCTCTCTCCCCCTCTCCCCCTTTCCTCTTCTCCTCTCTCCTCCTCTCCCCTCTCCTCTTCTCCCTCTCTCCCCCTCTCCACCCTCTCCTCTTCTCCCTCTCTCCCAATCTCCCCCCTCTCCTCTCCTCCTCTCCTCCCCTCATCCTCTCCTCCTCTCCTCCTCTCCCCTTCTCCTCCTCTCCCTCTCTCAACCTCCTCTCCCTCTCTCCTCCTCTCCCCACTCTCCTCTCCTCCTCTCCCCCCTCTTCCCCTCTTCTTTTCCCTCCCCTTACATTATATAATATATATTTGAGGAGGGGAGGGAGAGAGAGAGAGAGAGAGGGAGGGAGGGAGGAGGAAGAGAGTAATGTGGCAGATGTTGAGAGGGGGAGGGAAAGGGGAGGAGAGAGGGAGGAGAGGGAGAGATGGGAGAGAGAGAATATATTATTATCACTGACTTCTCACAAGTGATCATAACCAGAATCCTTTTCCACTCTTGGCCCAGCCCAGCCTGACCCTGACATATAGCATCAGGCCTGTTGAGTTGACTTGGGTAACAGACCTCTAGCTTCTACACCACATCCCCCCTTCTCCTGCTCTAACATGAGACCTCATCAGTACTCATTTTGGGTGCTGGTACTGTTTATATTTAGGTGCAGGAACATTAACCAATATTCTATAAGAGGTGAACTCAAGCAGTAGAAAGTTAGAGGTGATATTATAGGACACACTATGTGAAACATTGCTGCAAGACAGATCAGTTTACTGTGTTTAGTTGGGCTCAACCACTGATCCAAGATAAGTTGCTGAGAAGTTTATCTCACATCAAAGACCTAATGAACTAATGACATAGAAGTCATATAGCCAAGCAGTATTTTCCACTCTTCAGTCCACTCTTCATGACAGCAGACTTGTATAGCTCAGTGGAGCCCCAGTTAGAGACAGATATGATACCTGCAGTGATATTGATGATCCTGTTCTGGAGCACAGGTAGGATGCTGTTATACTGATATACAATTGTGACAGTTACTGAGATATGATTTGATATTGTAAGATATATGATCATTTACAGGGCTAGTAAAATAACATACAACTGGAAGCAGACAGTAAAAATCTGTCTCAAAGCAGTACAATGATGTGATCACCAGTAAATGTACTTTACTATAGCATAACTGTCCATCTGGGGACAGGCACTAATGTCTGTTAAGTTGTGATGGTGCCATGCATCTGACTGTTGTATATTCAGTGTGTCAATGATTGATTGTATATGTCTGTATGTTAACAAATGAGAGTATATATTATATATTATATTGGTCTTATGTTAGTGTAGGAGAATGGGTGGTGTAGATGCTAGAGGTCTGTGACCTGAGTCAAGCTCAACAGGCCTGATGCTATATGTCAGGAAGAGAGAGAGAGGACAGAAAGGAGGGGGTGGGGAGGGCAGAGGAGAGAGTGGTGGAGGGAGGATGGAGGGGGCAGAGGAGGGGAGGGAGATAGATAGTGAGAGAGAAGGGAGGGGAGAGAGAGGGAGATGTCAAAAGAGATAGGGCTGACAGACTAACATGCGGTCAGCTGAATATCTTTTCATCAATGACTTCTCACCAGTGATGTCATCACAACCAGTAACCTTGTCCACTCTTCCACTCCTGGTACGGCTCAGCTTGACCTCTGACCTATGAAATGAATGATTTCAAAAACAGACAAAAGCAAAGGTATGAAATTATATATAAACTCATCTGCAAAGAGAGATTCACCTTTCCACGGAAGGGGAATGTGTGTACACATGGGTGTTGTTGCATCATACCAACGATAAGCCTATCTTCCCCATCACATCACGTGTGTTGTTGCACCATACCAACGATAAGCCTATCTTCCCCATCACATCATGAAAGGTCATGTTTATGTTCATTTCTCCTCTCTTTTTCCTAGGTGGCTCCACTAGGGTCCTCTCAGCCAAGTGGCTCCACTAGGGCCCTCTCAGTCAGCTGGTTCCCCATTCCTCCTCTCCCTCTCTCCCCCTCTTCCCCCTCTCCTCCTCTCCCCCTCTCCTTTTCTCCCTCTTTCCCCCTCTCCCCCTCTCTTTTCTTCTCCCCCTCTCCCCCCTCTCACCTCCTCGCCTCCTCTTCCCTCTCCCTCTCCCACCCTCTCCTCCTCTACCATTCTCCCCCTCTCCCCCCTCCTCCTCTCTCACCCCCTCTCCTCTTCCCTCTCCTCTTCTCCCTCTTCCCCTCTCCCCATCTCCTCCTCTCCCTCTCTCCCACTCTCCCCCCCCCCCTCTCCCCTTCTCCACCTCTCCCCCTCTCCCGCCTCTCCTCTTCTCCATCTCTCCCCCTCTCCCCCCTCTCCTCCTCTCCCTCTCTCCCCCTCTCTCCCTCTTCTCTTTTCCCCCTCTCCCCCTCTCCTCTTCTCCCTCTCTCCCCTTATCCACCTGTCTTTTCTTCTCCCCCCTCTCCTCTTCTCCCTCTCTCCCCCTCTCTTTTCTTCTCCCCCTCTCCCCCTCTCCTCTTCTCCCTCTCTCCACCTCTCCCCCTCTCCCCTCTCCTCTTCTCCTCTCAGCTACTCCCACCTCTCCTCTCCTCTCCCCTCTCCCCCTCTCTCATCTCTCTCTTTCCTCCTCTCCCCCTCTCCTCCTCTCCCTCTCTCCCCCTTTCCCCCTCACCTCTCCCTCTCTCCTTCTATCCCCCTCTACTCTTTTCCCTCTCTCTTCCCCTCTTCCCCTCTCCTCTTTTCCCCTTCTCCCCCTCTCCCCCTCTCCTCTTCTCCCTCTCTACCTCTCTCCACCCTCTCCTCTTCTCCCTCTCTCCCTCTCCCCTCTCCTCTCCTCTCCCTATCTCATCCTCTCCCCCCTCTCCTCCTCTCCCTGTCTCCCCCTCTCCTCTCCTCTCTCCTCCTCTCCCCAACTCCTTTTCTCCACCTCTCCTGTTCTCCCCCTCTCCCCCTCCCCCTCTCCTCTTCTCACTCTCTGCTCCTCTCGCCTTCTCCTCCTCTCCCTCTCGCCATCTCTCCCCCTCTCTTTTCTTCTCCCCTTTCCCCCTCTCCCCCTCTCCTCTTCCCCCTCTTCCCCCTCTCCTCTCTTCTCCCCCTCTCCACCCTCTCCCCCTCTCCTCCTCTCTCTCCTCCTCTCCCCCTCTCTCCCTCTTCTCTTTCCCCCCTCCCTCTCTCACTCTCCCCCTCTCCTCTTCTTCCCTCTCCCCCTCTCCCCGTCTCCTCTTCTCCCTCTCTCCCCCTCTCCACCCACTCCTCTTCTCCCTCTCTCCCCCCTCTCCTCTTCTCCCTCTCTGCTCCTCTCCCCCCTCTCCTCCTCTACCTCTGTCCTCTTCTCCTCCTCTCCCTCGTTCTTCCTCTCCCCCTCTCCTCCTCTTCCTCTCTCCCCCTCTCCTCTTCCTCTCTCCCCCTTTCCCCCTCTCCTCTTCCCCTCTCCCTCCTCTCCCCCTATTCTCCCTCTCTCCCCTCTCTCCACCCTCTCCTCTTCTCCCTCTCTCCCCTCTCCCCCCTCTCCTCTCCTCCTCCTCTCCTCCTCTCCCCTTCTCCTCCTCTCCCTCTCTCCTCCTCTCCCTCTCTCCTCTCCTCCTCTCCTCCTCTCCCCCTCTTCCCTCTTCTTTTCCCTCCTTACATGATATAATATATATTTGAGGAGGGGAGGGAGAGAGAGAGAGAGGGAGGGAGGAGGAGGAAGAGAGTAATGTGGCGTTGAGAGGGGGTGGAAAAGGGAGAGAGGGAGGAGAGGGAGAGATGGGAGAGAGAGAATATATTATTATCACTGACTTCTCACCAGTGATGTCATCATAACCAGTAACCTTTTCCACTCTTGGCCCAGCCCAGCCTGACCCTGACATATAGCATCAGGCCTGTTGAGTTGACTTGGGTAACAGACCTCTAGCTTCTACACCACATCCCCCCTTCTCCTGCTCTAACATGAGACATCATCAGTACTCATTTTGGGTGCTGGTACTGTTTATATTTAGGTGCTGGAACATTAACCAATATTCTATAAGAGGTGAACTCAAGCAGTAGAAAGTTTGATGTGACTTTCCCAAGTCAAGCACTGATGATAATGTAAGATATTATAGCACACATTATGTGAACTTTGCTGCTCTGTCAGCAGTTTCCTGTGGGGTTTTTCAAAACAGATCAGTTTGACGTAGTTAGCTGAGTTCAACCAGTGATCCAAGATAAGTTGCTAAGAAGTTTATCTCACATCAAAGACCTAATGAACTAATGACATAGAAGTCATATAGCCTAGCAGTATTTTCCACTCTTCAGTCCACTCTTCATGACAGCAGACTTGTATAGCTCAGTGGAGCCCCAGTTAGAGACAGATATGATACCTGCAGTGATATTGATGATCCTGTTCTGGAGCACAGGTAGGATGCTGTTATACTGATATATACTTATGACAGTTACTGAGATATGATTTGATATTGTAAGATATATGATCATTTACAGGGCTAGTAAAAGAAAATACAACTGGAAGCAGACAGTAAAAATCTGTCTCAAAGCAGGACAATGACGTTATCACCTGAAAATATACTTTACTGTAGCATAATTGTCCATCTGGGGACAGGCACTAATATCAGTTAAGTTGTGATGGTGCCATGCATCTGACTGTTGTATATTCAGTGTGTCAATGATTGATTGTATATGTCTCTATGTAAATGAAAGAGAGTATATATTATATATTTTATATTGGTCATCTGTTGGACGGGGATGGGGGGGTGTAGATGCTAGATGCCACAAAACACACCCCGCACACACACACACATTCAGGGGAATGTCTTTACACAAAGCCACACTGAGACACTTTGGACTAACTCCTTGATGAGTTCCACAACTAGGGACTTTTCTAACCCTTCAAAGGCCTGTCTTAATGAATTGGACCTGGAGTTACTATCAGCTCAAAACAATTAGTTTGAATGTCGTATAGAGCTGCTCTTTCTTTTTAAACAATCTTAAGAGCTGTCATTTTATTGTGAGGAACTGTAGTTTATCAGACCTTTTTCTGTTCTGTCCTCTGTTGTGTGAGTGATCAGGTCACAGACTCAGGTCTGTTGCAATGATAGAGGTCTGTGACCTGAGTCAAGATCAACAGGCCTGATGCTATATGTCAGGCAGAGAGAGAGAATGCGAGAGAGAGAGGAATAGAGAGAGAGAGAGAAAAAGAGAGAGGAGTAGATAGAGAGAGAGAGAGAGAGAGAGAGAGAGAGAGAGAGAGAGAGAGAGAGAGAGAGAGAGAGAGAGAGAGAGAGAGAGAGAGAGAGAGAGAGAGAGGAGGGAGTGGGGAGAGAGAGAGAGGAGCAGAGCGAGAGAGAGGAAGAGAGAGAGGGGGGAGAGAGAGGAGTAGAGAGAGATAGAAAGAGAGAGGGGAGTAGAGAGGGAGAGAGAGGAGTAGAGAGAGAGAGAGAGAGAGAGAGAGAGAGAGAATGAGAGAGGGCGAGTGGGGAGTAGAGAGAGAGAGAGAGAGAGAGAGAGGGAGGAGGGGCGAGAGGAGGGAGTGGGGGGAGAGAGAGGAGTAGAGAGAGAGGGAGAGAGAGTCGAGTAGAGAGAGAGAGAGAGATGGGGAGAGAGAGGAGTAGAGAGAGAGAGAGAGGAGGGGAGGGGAGAGAGGAGGGAGGGGGGAGAGATGGGAGGGGAGGGGACAGAGCATAGCCGCAGCAAGTAGGGGTGCGGAGGTGGGGAGGGGAGAGAGGATAGAGTGGGAGAGAGAGGATGGAGTGGGGAGAGAGAGAACAGAGTGGGGAGAGAGAGGAGGGAGTGGGGAGAGAGGGGGGAGGAGAGAGAGAGGAGGTAGTGGGAGAGAGAGAGGAGAGAGAGAGAGAGAGAGAGAGGGTTAGAGAGTCGAGTAGAGAGAGAGAGAGAGAGGAGAGAGAGAGAGAGAGAGAGAGGGAGAGAGAGGAGTAGAGAGAGAGAGGAGGGGAGGGGAGAGAGGAGGGAGTGGGGAGAGAGAGGAGGGGAGGGAGAGAGAGGAGGGAGTGGGGAGAGAGAGAAGGGGGGGACAGAGCATAGGAAGGGTGCTGAAAGTTAATCTTGAAATTAATCTAGAAATTAATCTGGAAGTTAATAGAAAGTTAATAGGAATACGACATTTAGATCGCAAAAACGTTTATTATGATGTCAGATTTCAATACTGGCCGATGTCATGACTCGGGAGGATGTCTTCTCTCGAATGAGCCATTGATCATATTTCTGCGATATTCCTACCTACTGAAATGTGTAATTTAACGGAGGGTCTAGCACATTTTTCCTATTTGTCTGCCTCTTTAGTCCAGGGGGCATTGCATGGTGCCGTTGCCAGAGATATTATAGAAAGGAGATAAAATCCACTGAATGAATGAATGTACAATGTCCCACTCAGCAGACTGTCGACCAATCGCGTTCACGTTGTCATACTGTGTCACGCGGTTGCTAAGCTAATCGTCAGGCAATTCCTTCTCAAAGTCAGTCTGTGTAGAGAAACGTGCCTATTTTCCTCGAAAGTACGTAATAACACGATTCCAAAGCTATACGATACTACAGATAGCAAGTTAATTATCTCACATCTCGCAAAAAGATTTGTGTTGCACTTCTTGTTGACGAAATTCGTGCTAATGTTAGGTTTTTGAGCTAGCGCCCAAAAGACTACCATTCACTTCTTGAAGGAGAGCTCTCCTTGTCCCAGAATCGCCCAGAATGCACCGCGCTGCCCATTGACCTAGTATGGGCAACGTTTCCCATCTCCTCCAAGTATATATGCTGTTAGGAATGTTAGACTCCACTCTGTGAGCGACATCGATCTGCAGGAGATTGTAGACTCCTAAATTGATTGTGCAGTTTGTTTAGGCGATTTTACAGCTAGCTAGCTACTTCACATGCTGATATTGTCTTTGTATTATTGTGTGTAGCCAGCCCATAGAGAGAGCATTGCATTGTGGATTTTGTAGTCTACTTGAGCTGCAACAGATTTCCACAACGAGTTTCCATGTTGCTACCAACATTATTATAACGTCAAAATTAAACATTTGTTTATAAAAATTGTTTTCACATATTAGTGTAATTTAACACTGTAAATGAAAGTGATGAGTGGCTTTGTGTGGATTTTTCCTTTAATGTGTAGATTTTCATTTTGTATTTCATGATTTTCTTAATTCTTTGGTTGAGTTTGTTTTGTCTTTATACGTCCTTGTCGATTGTAGGCCAAAGTAATTCCTTTGATTTATGCCTTTTATTTCAATGCATGTGTAGGATTTATCTGGGATAGTTTGCATTCACAGTCAGCTGTTTTATGCTCCAGTTACTTTCACATTGATGTCAGTATTTGAAGTCAGCCATTGAATCGTGTATTATGCATCTATTTCATTGCACTGTATGCACTGTTCCACAAGTAGGCTAAATGAGTCAATGGGGAGGTTGAGTAGTATGATGAGGTTGAGTTTGTGTATATACATATATATATATATATATATATATATATATATATATATATATATATATATATATATATATATTACCATTATTTAACCAGGTAGGCCAGTTGAGAACAAGTTCTCATTTACAACTGCGACCTGGCCAAGATAAAGCAAAGCAGTGCGATAAAAACAACAACAACACAGAGTTACATATGGGGTAAACAAAACGTACAGTCAATAACACAATAGAAAATAGAAAAGCTATATACACTGTGTGCAAATGTAGTAAGTTATGGAGGTAAGGCAATAAATAGGCCATAGTGCAAAATAATTACAATTTAGTATTAACACTGGAGAGATAGATGTGCAGAAGATGACATGCAAATAGAGATACTGGGGTGCAAATGAGCAAAATAAATAACAATATGGGGATGAGGTAGTTGGGTGGGCTAATTACAGATTGGGCTGTGTACAGGTGCAGTGATCAGTAAGCTGCTCTGACAACTGATGCTTAAAGTTAGTGAGGGAGATAAGAGTCTCCAGCTTCAGAGATTTTTGCAGTTCGTTCCAGTTATTGGCAGCAGAGAACTGGAAGGACTGGCGGCCAAACGAGGTGTTGGCTTTGGGCATGACCAGTGAGATATACCTGCTGGAGCGCAGACTACGGGTGGGTGTTGCTATGTTGACCAAAGAGCTACGATAAGGCGGGGATTTGACTAGCAGTGATTTATAGATGACCTGGAGCCAGTGGGTTTGGCGACGAATATGTAGTGAGGGCCAGCCAACGAGAGCGTACAGGTCACAATGGTGGGTAGTATATGGGGCTTTGGTGACAAAACGGATGGCACTGTGAAAGACTACATCCAATTTGCTGAGTAGAGTGTTGGAGACTATTTTGTAAATGACATCGCCGAAGTCAAGGATCGGTAGGATAGTCAGTTTTACGAGGGTATGTTTGGCAGCATGAGTGAAGGAGGCTTTGTTGCGAAATAGGAAGCAGATTCTAGATTTAACTTTGGATTGGAGATGCTTAATGTGAGTCTGGAAGGAGAGTTTACCGTCTAACCAGACACCAAGGTATGTGTAGTTGTCCACATATTCTAAGTCAGACCCGCCGAGTGATTCTAGTCGGGCGGGCGGGTGCAAGCAGCGTTCGATTGAAGAGCATGCATTTAGTTTTACTAGCATTTAAGAGCAGTTGGGGGCTACGGAAGGAGTGTTGTATGGCATTGAAGCTCGTTTGGAGGTTTGTACCAAATACCTTTAAACCTAATATAAACCTCATATTGCAGTGATAATTCATGTCTGGGGGCATTTTGTTAGTTTTTGCTGTTCTCCAAATAGTATTTTAGAGTTTTAAGTACAGCAAATGAGCTTCAACTGGTGGGGGGATTTCTACACACCCCATTTAGCCATACCCTAGGTTTAGCTGTATTTCTACACACCCAATTTAGCCATACACTAGGTTTAGTTGTATTTCTACACACCTCATTTAGACATACCCTAGGTTTAGCTGTATTTCTACACCCCCAAACAACTTCCTGTGGCTACAGGACAGAGGAGGAGGGGAGGGGAGATGGATAGTGAGAGAGAAGAGGAGGAGAGAGAGGAAGATGTCAAAAGAGATAGGGCTGACAGACTAACACGCAGTCAACTGAATATCTTTTCATAACTGACTTCTCACAAGTGATGTCATCACAACCAGTAACCTTTTCCACTCTTCCACTCCTGGTACGGCTCAGCTTGACCTCTGACCTATGAAATGAATGATTTCAAAAACAGACAAAAGCAAAGGTATTAAATTATATATAAACTAATCTCCAAAAATGAGGTTCACCTTTCCACGGAAGGGGAATGTGTGTACACATGGGTGTTATTGCATCATACCAACTATAAGCCTATCTTCCCCATCACATCACGTGTGTTGTTGCACCACACCAACTATAAGCCTATCTTCTCCATCACATCATGAAAGGTCACGTTGATGTTCATTTCTCCTCTCTTTTGCCCCTCCCCCTCTCTCTCTCTCTCACTCTTTCTCTCAGTTCAATTCAAAGGGGTTTCATTGACATGGGAAACATATGTTAACATTGACAAAGCAAGTGAAATAAACAATCACAAACAGTAAACTTTAAACACACAAAAGTTTCAAAAGAGAAAGTCATTTGAAATGTTAATAATTTAACTATATAAAAAAACAAAAAATAAAAATGAGTGTATCAGTCCTGACCTGTATAGGCCGTCGGTCAATACACTGTAAATGAAATATAAACTAGCTGGCTCCACTAGGCCCTCTCAGCCAGCTGGCTCCACTAGGGTGCTCTCAGCCAGGTGGCTCCACTAGGGTCCTCTCAGCCAGGTGGCTCCACTAGGGCCCTCTCAGCCAGGTGGCTCCACTAGGCCCTCTCAGCCAGGTGGCTCCACTAGGGCCTCTCAGCCAGCTGGCTCCACTAGGGTGCTCTCAGCCAGGTGGCTCCACTAGGGCCCTCTCAGCCAGGTGGCTCCACTAGGGCCCTCTCAGCCAGGTGGCTCCACTAGGGCCCTTTCAGCCAGCTGGTGTTTGTAGGAGAGTGTGAGCTGTCTGTGCAAAAAGTAGAAGTACAAATGGCTGAGAATTTTGATAACTATATAAAAGAAAGATTAAAGTATTTTCACTGCCTGGAACATTAAGGAACATTAAGCCAATATTATATAAGAGGTGAACTCAAGCAGTAGAAAGTTAGAGGTGATATTACATAACACACTATGTGAAACATTGCTGCAAGACAGATCAGTTTGCTGTGTTTAGCTGGGCTCAACCACTGATCCAAGATAAGTTGCTAAGAAGTTTATCTCACATCATGAGAGGGCCTAGTGGAGCCAGTGGGTTCGATCCCCGGGACCACCCATACACAAAAATGTATGCACGCATGACTGTAAGTCGCTTTGGATAAAAGCGTCTGCTAAATGGCATATTATTATTATTTTATCATTGAAGTAAGGAACTAATGAGATAGAAATCATATAGCAGGCACGAGCCGTGCCGGACTGACGACGCGCACCACTGGCTTGGTGCGGGGAGCAGGAACAGGCCGGACCGGGCTGGCGACGCGCACCACTGGCTTGGTGCGGGGAGCAGGAACAGGCCGGACCGGGCTGGCGACGCGCACCACAGGCTTGGTGCAAGGGACAGGAACAGGCCGGACCGGGCTGGCGACGCGCACCACAGGCTTGGTGTGAGGGACAGGAACAGACCCGGGCTGGCGGCCGCACCACAGGCTTGGTGCGGGAAGCAGGAACAGGCCGGACCGGGCTGGCGACGCGCAACACAGGCTTGGTGCGAGGGACAGGAACAGGCCGGACCGGGCTGGCGACGCGCACCACTGGCTTGGTGTGGGGAGCAGGAACAGGCTGGACCGGGCTGGCGACGCGCACCACAGGCTTGGTGCGAGGGACAGGAACAGGCCGGACCGGGCTGGCGACGCGCAACACAGGCTTGGTGCGAGGGACAGGAACAGACCGGGCTGGCGACGCGCACCACAGGCTTGGTGCGGGAAGCAGGAACAGGCAGGACCGGGCTGGCGACGCGCACCACAGGCTTGGTGCGAGGGACAGGAACAGGCCGGACCGGGTGGCGACGCGCACCACTGGCTTGGTGCGGGGAGCAGGAACAGGGCGGACCGGGCTGGCGACGCACACCACTGGCTTGGTGCGGGGAGCAGGAACAGGCCGGACCGGGCTGACGACGCGCACCACAGGCTTGGTGCGGGAAGCAGGAACAGGCCGGACCGGGCAGGCGACACGCACCACATGCCCACCTTAGCACGACACGTGCGTGGTGCTAGCACAGGACGTACAGGACTGTGCCGGAACACTCGCGGGACAGTACGTGGCTCCGCATAACACGGAACCTGCCCAGTCTCACGCTGCGTAGCCTGAGTACAGGGAGTTGGCTCTGCTCTACCTCTAGGCTCCGCCAACCACCCTTCCAGCCCCCCAAACCTGGTGGCCTCCTCTCCTAGTCCGCCGA
The DNA here is from genome assembly GCF_020615455.1 of Coregonus clupeaformis. Classification (NCBI taxonomy): domain Eukaryota; kingdom Metazoa; phylum Chordata; class Actinopteri; order Salmoniformes; family Salmonidae; genus Coregonus; species Coregonus clupeaformis. The sequence continues at coordinate 12,505 of NW_025534793.1, forward strand.
TTCGTCCTGTAGCTGCCTCCAGCAGCCCCGTTGTCCACGCCGTGTGCCCCCCCCAAATTTTTTATTGGGGTTGCCTCTCGCGTGTCCGACGTCGGCACGGTTGGCGCCGTTTCTCCTCTCCTGCCTGGGCATTTACTTTTGCCCATGGCCCTCTGCCCGCGAATATGTTCTCCCAAGACCACCATTCGCCCACCTGGGACATCGCCAACTTCTCCTGTTTGGCACGCTGCTTGGTCGTCTGGTGGTGGGATCTTCTGTCACGATCGTTGACGGAAGCGGACCAAGGCGCAGCTTGATAGGCGTACATACTTTATTTAGTACACACACGAACCAAAACAATAAACCAAACGATACGTGAAGTCCTAGGTCATAACACAAACCAAACGGAACAAGATCCCACAAAATAACAGTGCCAAACAGGCTGCCTAAGTATGGTCCCCAATCAGAGACAATGAGCTACAGCTGCCTCTGATTGGGAACCACCCTGGCCAACATAGATCTAAACGATCTAGAACACAAACATAGAAAACTAAACAATAATATGAAACCTACACACCCTGGCTCAACATTAAAGAGTCCCCAGAGCCAGGGCGTGACAATAACTGTCCATCTGGGGACAGGCACTAATGTCATTTAAGGTGTGATGGTGTATGTGATGTTGTATATTCAGTATGTCAATGATTGATTGTATCTGTCCCTATGGAAATGAATGAGAGTATATATGATGTATCTATTTAATATTCGTCTTATGTTTCAATGGCCTCCCGAGAGGCGCAGTGATCATAGGCACTGCAGCGTCAGTGCAGACCCGGGTTCGATCCCAGGCTATATCACAACCGGCCGGGATTGGGAGTCCCATAGAGCGGCGCACAATTGGCCCAGCATCGTCCGGGTTAGGGGAGGGATTGGCCTGGGTAGGCCATTATTGTAAATGTGAATTCGTTCTTAACTGACTTGCCTAGTTAAATAAAGGTTTATTAAAGGTTCAATCGAGCAAGGGGAAAGGGGCTGCTAGAGGTCTGTTACCACGTCAACTGAGTCAAGCTCAACAAGCCTGATGCTATATGTCAGGAAGAGAGAGAGAGAGAGAGAGAGAGAGAGAGGAGGGGAGGGTAGTGGAGAGAGAGAAGAGGGGACAGAGGACGGGAGGGGAGATAGAGAGGGAGATGTCAAAGGGCTGCAGAGATGAGCAGAGAGAGATGGGGCGGAGGGAGGGGAGGGGAGGGGAGAGGGAGGGGAGGGAGGGGAGGGGGAGGGAGGGAGGTAGAGACCCCCCTTTTGCCATACACTAGGTTTAGTTGTATTTCTACACACCCCATTTAGCAATACCCTAGGTTTAGCTGTATTTCTACACACCCCATTTAGCCATACACTAGGTTTAGCTGTATTTCAACACACCCCATTTAGCCATACCCTAGGTTTAGTTGTATTTCTTCACACCCCATTTAGCCATACCCTAGGTTTAGTTGTATTTCTGCACACCCCATTTAGCCATTCCCTAGGTTTAGCTGTATTTCTACAAACCCCATTTAGCCATACCCTAGGTTTAGCTGTATTTCTACACCCCCAAACTACTTCCTGTGGCTATGGGACAGAGGAGGAGGGGAGGGGAGAGTGAGAGAGAAGTGGAGTAGAGAGAGGGAGATGTCAAAAGAGATAGGGCTGACAGACTAACACGCAGTCAACTGAATATCTTTTCATAACTGACTTCTCACCAGTGATGTCATCAAAACCAGTAACCTTTTCCACTCTTCCACTCTGGTACGGCTCAGCTTGACGGCTCAGCTTGACCTCTGACCTATGAAATGAATTATTTCAAAAACAGACAAAAGCAAAGGTATTCAATTATATATAAACTCATCTGCAAAGAGAGGTTCACCTTTCCACGGAAGGGGAATGTGTGTACACATGGGTGTTATTGCATCATACCAACTATAAGCCTATCTTCCCCATCACATCACGTGTGTTGTTGCACCACACCAACTATAAGCCTATCTTCTCCATCACATCACGTGTGTTGTTGCACCACACCAACTATAAGCCTATCTTCTCCATCACATCATGGAAGGTAATGTTGATGTTCATTTCTCCTCTCTTTTGCCCCCTCTCTCTCTCAGTCTCTTTCTCAGTTCAATTCAAAGGGATTTCATTGACATGGGAAGCATATGTTAACATTGACAAAGCAAGTGAAATAAACAATCACAAACAGTAAACTTTAAACATACAAAAGTTTCAAAAGAGAAAGTCATTTGAAATGTTAATAATTTAACTATATAAAAAAACAAAAAATAAAATTGAGTGCATCAGTCCTGACCTGTATAGGCCGTCGGTCAATACACTGTAAATGAAATATAAACTAGCTGGCTCCACTAGGGTGCTCTCAGCCAGGTGGCTCCACTAGGGCCCTCTCAGCCAGGTGGCTCCACTAGGGTCCTCTCAGCCGGCTGGTGTTTGTGGGAGAGTGTGAGCTTGTGCAAAAAGTAGAAGTACAAATGGCAAGGGAAATGAAATAAACTGATAAATCTAGGCCTAGGTTTTATTTACTGTGGTGTTTGTTCTCCACTGGTTACCCTATTCTTATCACAACAGGTCACACATTTTGCTGCCATGATTGCACGCTGCTGTATTTCACCTAACAGATATGGGAGCTTATCAATATTATATTTGTTTTCAAAGTATTTGGGGGTCCTTGTAATCTGAGGGAAATATGTGTCTCTCATATCATCGTTTATTTGGCAGGAGGTTATGAGGGGCAGCTCAGTTTCCACCTCATTTTGTGGGCAGTTTGGCACATAGCCTGTCTTCTCTCTACCTATAGTGATTTTTGGGATGCGGAAGGCAGACATACAGGCGGATGAAGTAGATTGAGATGCAGCCAATGCAACAAAAAAAAAATCTCTATCTTAAACAGACGGATTTTGATGGGGATTTATTGTATTATTTTAATTAGTGCATCAATCGACTCTTAAGGACATCAATGGACATGTACTTACTGTTATCTGAAATGAAATAAACATCATTTTTGTTAAATGACAATTCATTTGCAGATTCTGTAAAACAAAAAAATATATTTTTCCCTTAAATAATGTGCAGCTTTTTTCCAAAGTAAGTACTAAAAAGCCGATTTACCGTAATTTGATTGTAGTATCATTTATTTTTAAGTAAATACAAAAGGTGTCATATTTAGGTGGTAAAAATGACTGCCATTTAAAGGAGCGGTACACCAACATTGGAAATATATTTAATTTTATTGACAAAAATATATTCATACATTGATCCTGAGAAACAATGACCAAAAATATGGCTGGAGCTTCACTAGGGCCCTCTCAGCATGCCGGCTCCACTAGGGCCCTCAGCCAACTGGCTCCACTAAGCCCTCTCAGCAAGCCGGCTACACTAGGGCCCTCTCAGCCAACTGGCTCCACTAGGGCCCTCTCAGCCAGCTGTCTCCACTAGGGCCCTCTCAGCCAGCTGTCTCCACTAGGGCCCTCTCAGCTATGTGGCTCCACTAGGGCCCTCTCAGCCAGCTGTCTCCACTAGGGCCCTCTCAGCTATGTGGCTCCACTAGGGCCCTCTCAGCTATGTGGCTCCACTAGGGCCCACTCAGCCAGGTGGCTCCACTAGGGCCCCCTCAGCCAACTGGCTCCACTAGGGCCCTCTCAGCCAACTGGCCCCACTAGGGCCCTCTCAGCCAGCTGGCTCCACTAGCGCCCTCACAGCCAACTGGCTCCACTAGGGCCCTCTCAGCCAGCTGGCTCCACTAGCGCCCTCTCAGCCAACTGGCTCCACTAGGGCCTGCTCAGCCAGGTGGCTCCACTAGGGCCCTCTCAGCCAGCTGGCCCCACTAGGGCACTCTCAGCCAACTGGCCCCACTAGGGCCCTCTCAGCCAACTGGCCCAACTAGTGCCCTCTCAGCCAACTGGCTCCACTAGGGCCCTCTCAGCCAACTGGCCCCACTAGTGCCCTCTCAGCCAACTGGCTTCACTAGGGCCGTTTCAGCCAGCTGTTACCACTAGGGGTGGCAGGTAGCTTAGTGGTTAAGAGCGTTGTGCCAGTAACCGAAAGGTCGCTGGTTCTAATCCCCGAGCCGACTAGATGAAAAATCTGTCGATGTGCCCTTGAGCAAGGCACTTAACCCTAATTGCTCCTGTAAGTCGCTCTGGATAAGAGCATCTGCTAAATTACCTATTTACTAGGGCCCTCTCAGCCAGGTGGCTCCACTAGGGCCCTCTCAGCCAGCCGTCTCCACTAGGGCCCTTTCAGCCAACTGGCTCCACTAGGGCCTGCTCAGCCAGCCGGCTCTGTTAGGGCCCTCTCAGCCAGCCGTCTCCACTAGGGCCAGCCGGCTCCACTAGGGCCCGCTCAGCCAGCCGGCTCCACTAGGGCCCTGTCAGCCAGCTGGCTCCACTAGGGTCCTCTCAGCAAGCCGGCTCCACTAGGGCCCTCTCAGCCAGCTGGTGTGTGTAGGAGAGTGTGAGCTGTCTGTGCAAAAAGTAGAAGTACAAATGGCAAAAAGTAATTCATACATTGATCCTGAGATACAATGACCAAAAATATGTCTTATCTGTCTTTATTTACTTACCCCACAGCCAGCATTAGCATCGCTTCAAAAATCATGCCCAAATCCTCAAAGTCACTTCAAACCAAATGTTATAGCAACCCACATACCACAACAAGTTGCACATATAGAATATTGGAAGATATTATAGGAATGATGGTATTTATATAACATTTCCCGTGGAATAACCAACTATTCTTCAAAGAATACCCACCAATACAGCGCTATGTGTACGTTTAGAGGGTAGCTGGTTTCTGCATTACAGTTTTAACAAGTATTCATCCCACTGACAGACTTATGAGCTGTTGTGACTGCAACTAAGCATATATGCAAGGTCATTTTGATTGTGTACACGGTCATACCTAGTTATAACCAGTTATAACCAGGCGAGTACGTAAGGTTCTTCATTTCTGCAGGTGATCTGTTTATCTGGTCTAAATCACTGATACAGGTCCCCTGGATTCAAATAAATACTTTTTAGATTTGCCTTAGAAAAACTACCTTTTGGAGAATACCCACCAATACAGCTGTCTGTATCTGAGTTCTATATTGCAGTTCTATCAACTATTTATACCGTTGGCAGACTTTTTAATGAAGGTCCTATCAAATTACTATAGGCGGAATTAGATGCTTTTCGTTGGGGTCAGAATGATCCCAAAGGACTTGAATTTTGTAAAAAAAATTATGATGATATCAGTTGACAAAAAATTGGAAGAATTTAATAAACCACCTTTGGGCTATGATTTATAAAAAATATGGCTCTAGATGCAATTTGTTAACTTCAGTAGTGGTGTGTGGGTAAATTTACTGGGGGGGAAAGCCATAATACAACCAGATCAGTTGTGATCATTTCATTGTCTGGTCTATAAACCGTTAGTCGGGGTATCAGCTTACTGTTGAGTTAGAATAATAGAATACACAAGGTGCAATTTAGAAATTTGTGCTTCAGCAGTCACTCAATTAGCCCATGTCAGCAACATTTTATTAGATTGGTAAATTAGTCTTGTAGTAAGAATGGTCGAATTACCGACCGGGTTGGGGCCCATTGATTATCAGTTATCATATTAAAAAAGGCAAACATTTACCTCAACCCTTTGGCAAAATGTGTAGAATTGCAGAAAACTTGCTTCAGAACGGCAACATTTTCTCTATGCCCCATGGCAAAATGTTCAGAATTGCAGGAAAATATATTTAAAACTTACATTATTTTCAGAAAAATTACTTTTAAGTGGCACTGACCCAACAATGATACTCTCTTCTGGTGCCAATAAGATAGGCCTTACTGTTGTTCACTCAATTAAGTTGAGAATTTTGATAACTATATACAAGAAAGATTAAAGTATTTTCACTGCCTTCTCTTTACAGCAATAGACATTTGCTTTCCAAATTATGTTTTCCCGCGATTGTATTTGGAAATATTGCGATATGCCTGGCTGGGCCTCTGCTTTTCACTGACAGTCTCAACTCGACAATTATCTGTCGATATTGCGCACGCTGCCTTTCCTTCCGACAGTAGGCAATGAGATTTAAAACAGTCCACAACATACATATTTTTAAGAAGCTAATGAATGATCCTCTGTGCCCAAATCATGCTTTAGAAGCCTATTTTGAATGCTTTTATTTATTTCTGTATAGACAGGAGTAGGCAAATTTTTATTTCATATCTTTCTGGGTAAGTGCCAGGACCATTCACAGTTTAGCTCAACACTGATTGGCTTTTATTTTATTTTTTTATTATCAAGGGAGGCCAAATGTTCGCTGGCTTCCCTTGCATTCAATGCTACAGGGCGGCAGCAGTGTCATATTATTTTGAACTAGACAGCATCAGATAGATCAGTAGTTCCCAAACTCTGGGGCGGCCTCCTAGGGGCGGTGCGAGGGGTCGGTGGGGGGTCGGTTGGGCGCAGGGGTCATTATGCAATTTGTTATTTTATTTTATTTATTTCAGGACCATTCACACTTTAGCTCAACGCTGATTGGCATTTTAATTAATTTTTTATGATCAAGGGAGGCCAAATGTTAGCATTCAATGCTACAGGGCGGCAGCAAAGTCATACTCTTTTTAACCAGACAGCATCAGATAGAATGGCCTCCACATACAGAGACAGAGGGGCACCGTTTCACTCGCTCAGATGCTTTCTCCGGTGAGGCACATTCAGCCTCTTGCTAATTGAAGGAAAATGATAAAACACAGAGATGTTTTTTTTCTTGTGCACACTACAACAAAACGTATAAGATCTACTAAGTCTGTGTTCACCTCAGACCTTATTTTCAGCGTTTATCCCAAAACCCTAGTCTTTCCCTATTCATTTAGGCTACAAGCTGGCGAGCTCTATACAGTGCACACTGCTTTATGGCACCCTTTCACAGTCACGGGGAGAATCTCAATTGCACACTCCTCGCCTCCTTCTCAAAACCCATTGGATGAGAAAGCCAGAGGTCCCGCCCCTCTGACCTTCTCCTCCAATGGGTTTAGAGGAGGTGAAGAGAGAGAACGTGAGGAGTATACAATTGAGATTCTCCCAGAGGGTAACTGCATACATGGAGTGTGTCTGAAAGTGGTTGTTGCTAAATAAGTGGGAGGCTCAACATAAGTGGGTGTATGGAAACTTAACAGCTAATTGGGCAGATTGGTTGCCACTCAATACCATTTTTTGAGTGGCTGCTTGCTGCTTCCTTGTAGCAATTTAGCTAAACTTAACCCTAACTCTTTTCCTAATCTTAACCTCATTATCCTGATCTGCTAGGTTACTCCTACAACCTGACACGTTAATTATCCTAACCTGCCACGTTAATTCTCCTAACCTGACATGTTAATTCTCCTAACCTGCCATGTTAATTATTCTAACCGGCTAAGTTAGTTCTCCTAACCTGCCACATTAGTTCTCCTAACCTGCCACTCCACCGGGGAAAGGAAAGCTTAAGTACTTGTATTGAGTGTCTGTCTTTCTAACATCGCAGAAGGGGAAGAGAGTATAGGGGGAGGCAGACAAAGGGGGAAAGAGATGGGAGAGAAAGATCATATATTATTATCACTGACTTCTCACCAGTGATGTCATCATAACCAGTAACCTTTTCCACTCTTGGCCCAGCCCAGCCTGACCCTGACATATAGCATCAGGCCTGTTGAGTTGACTTGGGTAACAGACCTCTAGCTTCTCCACCACATCCCCCCTTCTCCTGCTCTAACATGAGACCTCATCAGTACTCATTTTGGGTGCTGGTACTGTTTATATTTAGGTGCTGGAACACTAACCAATATTCTATAAGAGGTGAACTCAAGCAGTAGAAAGTTAGAGGTGATATTATAGGACACACTATGTGAAACATTGCTGCTCTGTCAGCAGTTTCCTGTGGGGTTTTTCAAAACAGATCAGTTTACTGTATGTAGCTGGGTTCAACCAGTGATCCAAGATAAGTTGCTAAGAAGTTTATCTCACATCAAAGACCTAATGAACTAATGAGATAGAAGTCATATAGCCTTGCAGTATTGTCCACTCTTCAGTCCACTCTTCATGACAGCAGACTTGTATAGCTCAGTGGAGCCCCAGTTAGAGACAGATATGATACCTGCAGTGATATTGATGACCTTGTTCTGGAGCACAGGTAGGATGCTGTTATACTGATATACACTTATGACAGTTACTGAGATATGATTTGATATTGTAAGATATATGATCATTTGCAAAGCTAGTAAATGAACATCCAACTGGAAGCAGACAGTAAAAATCTGTCTCAAAGCAGAACAATGATGTTATCACCTGTAAATGTACTTTACTATAGCATAATTGTCCATCTGGGGACAGGCACTAATGTCAGTTAAGTTGTGATGGTGACAGCAATCTGACTGTTGTATATTCAGTGTGTCAATGATTGATTGTACATGTCTCTATGTAAATGAAAGAGAGTATATATTATATATTTTATATTGGTCATCTGTTAGAGCAGGAGGGGGGACACTTTGGACTAACTCCTTGATGAGATCCACAACTAGGGACATTTGTAACGCCTTCAAAGGCCTGTCTTAATGAATTGGACCTGGAGTTCCTATCAGCTCAAAACAATTAGTTTGAATGTCGTATAGAGCTGCTCTTTCTTTTTAAACAATCTTAAGAGCTGTCATTTTATTGTGAGGAACTGTAGTTTATCAGACCTTTTTCTGTTCTGTCCTCTGTTGTGTGAGTGATCAGGTCACAGACTCAGGTCTGGTCCAATGATAGAGGTCTGTGACCTGAGTCAAGATCAACAGGCCTGATGCTATATGTCAGGAAGAGAGAGAGAACTAGAGAGAGAGAGTGAGAGAGAGAGAGAGGAGTAGAGAGAGAGAGCGAGAAAGAGAGAGAGAGGAGGGAGTGGGGAGAGAGAGGAGGGGAGGGGAGAGAGAGGAGGGGATCTGGAAGTTAATCTGGAAATTAATCTGGAAGTGAATCTGGAAGTTAATAGGAAGTTAATAGGAATACGATATTTAGATCGCAAAAACGTTTATTATGCATGTCAGATTTCAATACTGGCCGATGTCATGACTCGGGAGGATGTCTTCTCTCGAATGAGCCATTGATCATATTTCTGCGATATTCCTACCTACTGAAATGTGTAATTTAACGGAGGGTCTAGCACATTTTTCCTATTTGTCTGCCTCTTTAGTCCAGGGGGCATTGCATGGTGCCGTTGCCAGAGATATTATAGAAAAGAGATAGAATCCACTGAATGAATGAATGTACAATGTCCCACCCCAGCAGACTGTCGACCAATCGCGTTGACGTTGTCATACTGCGTCAAGCGGTTGCTAAGCGAATCGTCAGGCAATTCCTTCTCAAAGTCAGTCTATATGTCGAGAAACGTGCCTCTATTCCTCGAAAGTACATAATAACACGATGCCAAAGCTATACGATACTACATATAGCAAGTTCATTATTTCACATCTCGCAAAAAGATGTATGTTGCACTTCTTGTTGACGAAATTCGTGCTAATATTAGGTGTTTGAGCTAGCGCCCAATAGACTCCCATTCACTTCTTGAAAGAGAGCTCTCCTTGTACCAGAATCACCCAGAATGCACCGCGCTGCCCATTGACCTAGTATGGGCAACGTTTCCCCATCTCCTCCAAGTATATCTGCTGTTACGAATGTTAGACTCCACTCTGTGAGCGACATCGATCTGCAGGAGATTGTAGACTCCTAAATTCATTGTGTAGTTTGTTTAGACGATTTTACAGCTAGCTAGCTACTTCACACGCTGATATTGTCTTTGTATTATTGTATGGTCCTCTATAGCTCAGCTGGTAGAGCACGGCGCTTGTAACGCCAAGGTAGTGGGTTCGATCCCCGGGACCACCCATACACAAAAACGAAAAATATATGCACGCATGACTGTAAGTCGATTTGGATAAAAGCGTCTGCTAAATGGCATATTATTATTATTATTGTGTGTAGCCAGCCCATAGAGAGAGCATTGCATTGTGGATTTTGTAGTCTACTTGAGCTGCAACAGAGTTTCCATGTTGCTACCAACCTTATTAAAACGTCAAAATGAAACATTTGTTTACAAAAATTGTTTTCACATATTAGTGTAATTTAACACTGTAAATGAAAGTGATGAGTGGCTTTGTGTGGATTTCTCCTTTAATGTTTAGATTTTCATTTTGTATTGCATGATTTTCTTCATTCTTTGGTTGAGTTTGTTTGTCTTTATACATCCTTGTTGATTGGCCTAAGTAATTCCTTTGATGTATGCCTTTTATTTCAATGCATGTGTAGGATTTATCTGGGATAGTTTGCATTCACAGTCAGCTGTTTTATGCTCCAGTTACTTTCCCATTGATGTCAGTATTTGAAGTCAGCCTTTGAATTGTGTATTATGCATCTATATCATTGCACTGTATGCACTGTTCCACAAGTAGGCTAAATGAGTCAATGGGGATGTTGAGGTTGAGTAGTACATTGTACACTCCATTCCACAGACCTTTAAACCTAATATAAACCTAATATTGCAGTGATAATTCATGTCTGGGGGCATTTTGTTAGTTTTTGCTGCTCTCCAAATAGTATTTTAGAGTTTTTAAGTACAGTAAATGAGCTTCAACTGGTGGGGGGATTTCTGCACACCCCATTTAGCCATACCCTAAGTTTAGCTGTATTTCAACACACCCCATTTGGCCATACCCTAGGTTTAGCTGTATTTCTACACCCCCAAACTACTTCCTGCGGCTATTGGACAGAGGAGGAGGGGAGGGGAGATGGAGAGTGAGAGAGAAGAGGGAGATGTCAAAAGAGATAGGGCTGACAGACTAACACGCAGTCAACTGAATATCTTTTCATAACTGACTTCTCACCAGTGATGTCATCATAACCAGTAACCTTGTCCACTCTTCAACTCTTGGTCCAGCTCAGATTGACCCTGACATATAAAATGAATGGTTTAAAAAACAGACGAAAGCAAATGCATTAAATTATATATAAAGTCATCTGCAAAGAGAGGTTCACATTTCCATGGAAGGGGAATGTGTGTACACATGGGTGTTGTTGCGTCATACCAACGATAAGCTTATCTTCCCCATCACATCATGAAAGGTCACTCTCTCTCAATTGGCATCGGAAACATATGCTAACATTGCCAAAGCAAGTGAAATAAACAATCACAAACAGTTAACATTAAGCAAACAAAAGTTTCAAAAGAGAAAGACATTTGAAATGTTAAATTATTAACTATGTACAAAACAAACACCAATATGAGTGTATCAGTATGGACCTGTACAGGTCGTTGGTCAATACACGGTAAATTAAATATAAAATAGTCTATAAATAAAGATAAAATAGTTCATAAACTATTTCAACTACATTTACAGTGATGGAAAAAAGTATTTGATCCCCTGCTGATTTTGTACGTTTGCCCACTGACAAAGACATGATCAGTCTATAATTTTAATGGTAGGTTTATTTGAACAGTGAGAGACAGAATATCAACAAAAAAATCCAGAAAAACGCATGTCAAAAATGTTATACATTGATTTGCATTTTAATGAGGGAAAGAAGTATTTGACCCTTCTGCAAAACATGACATAGTACCTGGTGGCAAAACCCTTGTTGGCAATCACAGAGGTCACATGTTTCTTGTAGTTGGCCACCAGGTTTGCACACATCTCAGGAGGGATTTTGTTCCACTCCTCTTTGCAGATCTTCTCCAAGTCATTAAGGTTTTCGAGGCTGGCGTTTGGCAATGTCGTATCGAGTGAGTGGTGGCAATTATTGCTGATGAACAAAGGAGTCCGCTCATACTGAAGGTTGATCATAAGGTTTATTCAGATCACAAGCTTCAGCATAAGTGACAGGTGACATGACACCCGGAGAACGGCGCCTCAGATTGGAATGGCCGTTCTGCCCTTTCTGTGTCTAGCCCCTATTTATAAACAATGCAAAAAGATGGGTGGCTCCCTCTTCTGGCCAATCACCAGTCTCCCCTGTCTACAACACTCTTCCTGTCTGTTGTATGTGGCGTTACACTAAAACATTCCCTCTTGATACTAAAATCAACATTCTTTCAGTTCCACTTAAAAACATTTAACAACAGCATAATCCCAATACACGACATATCCCCCCTTCGAGACGAACAGTCTCGAAAACAAACAGAATAGGATTATGACAAGTAACAATTTATCTTATTGAGTATCTTTAACCTTAAACCAAAAACATTCTCCTCTAGAGTGTAAATACCTTTCTATGAAATATGAATAACTGTTTATGAAGTGTGAATACATTACTATGAAATATGAACAAATCTTTATGGAGTGTAAGAGCGAAAAACTGTCCGGCAGCCATCTTTTCAGATATCCATCCATCAATCAAGACAGTAAAATTCTCTCACGGTCCCTCTGCCCCAGGCAACCACCTAGATACTCCAAATAAACTCATAAACCATGTAAATGCATTTGAAACTATGATGCAATTAAATACACATGTAAGCCCCTGCAAACAAAATCCTATCCAAAAAATATCCACTGTAAGGCTGGTCAACCCATTGGACCCTACAGTGAACCTCTCCCTGCCTAAACTCCCTGTCCCTAAGCATTCACGAAATAAACAAAAACATCTAAGATCCTCACATGTATTCAATAACATAAAATATCCTTCTACAAAAATTAATCCCTAAGGCTATGACACAAATTATGTATTACACATGTCTATATTTCATTGCAGACACTGGAATGTAGTCCACTACACTTCATCTCCCCGTAGTCTCGACTTCCAATGGATTTGTTGATGATGGAATCGGCCACACCCTCCTTGTTTCATCTCCTCCAGTCATATTGTCCCTTCATATTGTCCCTGTTTGAGTATTTCAATCTCCATATGTTCCCCAAATGCTTCTGGAAGAAAAGGAAAAACCAAACAGTATCTTTTGCAAAACAACACTTTCAAATTAAACATCAATATCAACTAAGAATATAAAAATGATATATAAATGATGTATGAATCACATAAATGATAGAATAATAAACTAGGATAATTATTCATTCATACACTTCCCGTGATTCATAAAATCATACCAAAATCACCCCAATATAAAAAAAATAAATAAAAAAAAAAATGAAAAATGATCAAAACATCAAAAATGATATTTATCCATTCAGTTCCACTTGTCCATCTTCATCCAGATCAGGAACAGTCAACACCGGCATCTGAGTGTTGTCTCCAGGCATCACTCTCCAACCTATCTCAATATCATAGCTTTCTCAAAGGTCAGTAACAAATTACAAACATCACACACAGTGTTATCAAAGCTGCCATTAAATGTAACCCATCACTGCCCCTACTGGCCTACCTGATCTTGCAACAAAGTCTTCTCAGATCTCCCAAACGCATCCCTTATATTCTTCAATGCATCTATAACACTCGTGATATTATCGGAACTATCTGGAGTCAAAGTATACCTAATATTATCAATATGATCTTCCCAAATGTTACACCATACCATGGAAAAAGTCCCCTTCTCCCTTAGATTTATCCTTCAATGATAGGCTTGAAGACTATGACATGTAGCCATGTCTCTTTTCATCCAATTTCAAATATAGCTTCAGATTTCTGTCCGGTGCTACCCCTCTTATAATGGTAAAAACCTCATATGGAAGCTTCAACGTTGACATGTAACAACATCCTGTCTATCCATAGGGTAAGAATATATATGCTTTATCACCACAAACCCTCCAAATATCTCTAAAATTCCCCATAGTCACATTGTCAGGCAAAAGCTAATCTTTTAACCATCAAAGTCCTGCTGTTCCTACTAACTGGTACATAAAAAGTAACATATTTCTCATTACTACCCTTAAGGTCATGCATACCCAAAGTTATCATATAACATCACAATCTGATATTCCCATAAACATACCCCTTACCTCATATGTTTTATTAGAACAAAAACAACTTTTAGCCCTCAATGGTTACACCTCAAATGCTTCAGGGTTTGCTGTTACCTGATTTTACTTTCCATCTAACAAATGCACCCAAGTTAATTCACTTAACCCAATACCACCTAACCCTAGGCTTAAACAAATGTTTTGACAATGACGTTATTTTATCTGTTACTGATTGTTGCTGATACCACAGTCATGACAAAGCATAAAATTGACACATACTTGATAGAGGTCGAACGACCGTCTCTAAAATGTTTGGTGCTGGAATTCTCAACAGACATGGACCCTCAAGATTCCTCACTGATCTTACAGAATGAGCTGCTGGAACCTGCCCATCTATCTCTAATTTTCACAACAGAAGAATCAAACCCATCCATTTAGTTTCTCTCTTCCCTAACGAGCGGTACTGCAGATACCTCTCCTTGTCTGTCATTAAAATCAAAGACCTCATCCTGTACTTCCATGATAGTTTCCTTCACTATTTCAGATGAATCTATATTGTCTCTACCACTATCTGCTCTCCTATTTTAAGTCCTTCTTGCTACCCCTTTAATTTCAGAAAAGTTGTTGTCGGTGTCATACTTCCTACATTTGCTATTGCCATCGTATCATTAATCCCTTCCAAAGTTACCATTAAAGTAGTTGATGTAGTTGATGTATTAACCTTAATTATTTCTAGTGGCAAAGCTACCGATATCCTATGTGTATTATTTACTGTTGGAGTGACTACTGTAACATATTCTTCCTGAACTCCTTTGGTGACTGTGAAGGCTACAACAGACCTCAACTCTTCCATTATAAGCGTTACTTTATGAATTACATAGCCTTTTAACCAACAATTCTTAACCGGAACAAATTTTAATGCTTGCCCTAGATAAGTATACTTCTTCTCCATAATTATCTCTCCATGTGGGAGGAACGTCCCCATCCTAACCCTAATAAGTATTTTTTCCCCTAAAATTGGTGCTGGAGCTATTGGTTCCCTTATAATCAAATGCGATATATTTATGGCTTTAATAACTATCAATGTTGAAAGAGTTAACTTGCTTCTCACTGTTGTTATAATAGACTGAAGTGTTAACGTCCTTAGTTACTTCTAGTTTTTTCCCAAAGCTTTGAAGTCTTTGCTTGTACTTCCATCTATCACCATTAGTGTCACTTTTTCCCAACTCTCAGTCCTATCTCTAATCCCTAACTTTCAAACTTTTGATAATAAAAAATACACCTATAATTACCTTGATCTCCCTGCTGGGAACTGTAACTATAGATACTCAATCACCCTCAATCTTCTCTTATCATTCAGCAACACATACTTTCTCAATGCATCTGCTCCTAACAGATCTAAACTCCTACCATATCTTCCCACTAAACTTTAAAATGTCCTTCACTACTGTTCTCTCTCTCTTACTACTAACTGTGAAACTTAGCTTACTGTCTTAGAGTTCCTTCAACCTAGTTCTCCTAACTTATTTTAATCTAATCTTTTCTCCTAACCTTTAAAAACCTTTTCCACTGATTTTTCACAAAATCCCTTTACCACCACATTTTTAGAATATGTGATTGGGAAAGTCCCCACCTGCTTCTGACTTTACACACAGACTTGGCAAACGACTAAACACCTTTTAGCCTAGCCTGAAATCTCTTGGTGTAAGAATGTAACCCAGAATAACAGTCACCCCTTTTAACTTTATTTTTCAGACAGATTGTCTGTGACACTCTGGCTCCATGGACTTTGATATTTGAGCCAGGGTTGTTCACTTTCATTTGTTTGGGTGTATTTCATTTGGTGGTGTTGGGGATGGGTGAGTTTCATTTTGTTGGTGTCTATGGTGATTGGTCTATGACTCCCAATCGGAGGTAACGAGTGTCAGCTGTCGGCTCGTTATCTCTGATTGGGAGCCATATATATTCTGTGTGTTTTCTCCTTTGTTTTGTGGGTTATTGTTTCCGTGTTGCTGTTAGTCTGTATCAGTATTTGAACTTCACGTATCGTCATTTGTTGTTTTCTTCGTGGTTGCTTTAATTAATAAAGTCATCATGTTCACTCCACGCGCTGCGCTTTGGTCCGCTTCTTCAGACGATCGTGACATTGTCTAATAGGCAGTCTAATAGATTATCATCCTTCCTATGATATTATCTTTTTAAGCCAATATGATTCCCAAAAACCTACTTTTTAAAATCTTCTACCAGACAGCCATCTAGTGTACTTCTTATTGTACAGTTCAATTTACACAATGCATCTCTTCCCAATAATGCAATATGTATATGCTCTAATATTAGTATCTTAAGATTAATTAACTGTTTTACTACCTCAAATCCCTATCCTAATTAGTTAATTTTACATAGTGAGATGTTTAACCTCTTTAGGCTGAACACAGATAAAAGCTTTTACAATATACACTATCACTTCTCATAGTCCTCTGGTTTTACTTCAATTGTTAGCTATTTTCTCTTCTTCTCTAATCGGTGCTATCAGCTGACACCCCCCTTCGTATCTTCTAGGCACTAACAGGTGATCTCGACTGCCCCTGTATCTTCCTTAAAAATGTTCTCTGTTGTTTCCTCCTGACTTGTTGCATTAACAGGTAAAGTAACCAATCTGTCCACAATTATAACAGTCTTCTGAAAAATGCTGGAAGTGTAGCTGAAATCTTCCTCCTCCTTCTAAGCCTTCTCGTCCTCTTCCTCTCCAATTCTGTGTCTGTCCAGAAAACTGGCTGTGGATATGGAACACCTGATACCCCCCCTTGGCTGGTACAATTGCATTTGATATTGTTCAGTTGAAGCTGTAGCAGTGATTGTTGATTTGGTTCACTCTGATTCTTCATAACCAAAGCTTCTCTTCTCCTTCTTCTTCTCCAATTCTTGGGATCCTTTTCTCAGCAGTTTCTCCTCTTCTGTATCTTCAGCTGTGTTACTTCTTCTAAACTATTTGCTTTATCCAGGCATGATAAGCATCGGTCTATATCTCCTTCTATTTCTTCTGTGCCAGTCCTTGTAGGACAAACTCCTTTTGAATACACAGCACCTTCAGTCTCCTCTTTCTCGCTGTCTTCATCTGAACTCGAATCTCTTGTATCCTTCTTCCTTCAACTTCCATCAGAGATCAAATCTCTAGTATCCTTCTTTCCTCTCTTGCCAACTTCCTTCTGATCACAGAGTCATATCCAACCATGATCTCTTCTCAATCACTCTGATCTTCATCTTCATCATCTTCTTCAAGTTTCATCTTCCTAACCTCACTCTTCTCTTTCAGACGTCTCATTTTCTTCCTTCTGGAGTTTTGGATTCATCTTTATCGTCGTTTCTGCTTGTCCTCTATCTATTATTCATCTTCATCTCTGATGCAACAATCACCCTCCTGGATGATCACCGGAAGCTGAGGATAAACATCCCTAAGCTCTACTTTCCTTAGCCTTATCTCTATAGCTTTGTTTATCTTATCGCTGGAATCTTTTATCAGTTTTTGTTTGAGAATGAAGGGCAACATTTGTTTCATTTGCCGGATAACCTAGCAATACTTTAGTTAAAGGGTTACTATTTTGTACTATATCAATCGGTGTAATGACTTTTATAGCCTTGATGTCGTTTTTCCCCATTGTAACAACCCTTTTATAATCCTTTATCGTGAAATATTTTATTTTAGACTATATAGCCTATGGCTTCCCCCCTCTAATTATTAATATAAACCCAACAACTCCACAAAAAAAAAAAAAAATATTTTTTTTATTTTTTATTTTTATATTTTTATAAATCAATTAAAAATCATGAATAATTAAAACCAATTTTTATTCCTATATCACCAATTTATCAATTAGTGTTGGCTATCTTACCACAACCCATCAAATGCAAGTAATCAACTTCAGACTAAAATACCCATAAACAAAGCCTCTAACCCTACCATTACTACAATTCCCATAAACCCCCTTGCTCTATAAGCACCTAATTATCTTAAATTTACAGAATAATGTCAGTCCTTGATTCCCAACACAACTCCAATCAACCCCAGTGATGCACATAGCCTCCAAAATGCAATTTTTAATGAAATAGTATTTGCCAAGCCTATGTGAAATTGTCAAAACATCAAAGAAGATTTTGTAAGGGATGATTTTGTGAACTAGCCTGATATCTGATCCTCTGCCTGCGTCACACCTTGTCACGTGACGCACGTCAGCCCCCCTCTCTCTCTCTCTCTCTCTCTCCTGTCGTATCGTCCTATTGCTCCTCTCATATGACAGAAGAACAGAGACACAGGAAAAGATTTTAGTAGTTAATGCAATCACTGAGTTATCTCAACCATATTCAACATTCCTTCGTTCACCCATTATTCACTCTAAGACTAAACTCAGAACTAAATAGATCACTCAAAAACATTTTTATTTTATTTTAATCCGTCATTTAATTTAATTCATTATACTCCGTCAACATATATTTAATGTATACATTCACTACATCTCAACAAATAGTTTCATGTTCAAACACCAGCCGCTTTAAAACTATAAGATTCGTGTTAAAATCTCTCTTCTTTGTTCCCACGTCTGTGTCTCTTCCTGCAGCACGCAGCCCCCCAGAAATATGACACGTTACCCACAATCCCGTTTTTGTAGTTTTACTATACCCTCGTGTTGTAGTTTAGTGCCGTAAACTAAAACGTGTCCTAATCTCGTGCCATAAACTCCCCCTTTCTGTAGTGTAGTGTCGCAAAATTAAACGCATGCGCAAATGCATTCAATGATACGATTCCCGGACAATAGAACGATAGCATTACGCTACAGCTTCACTATTTTATACCCTATACTCACACAATTACACATAACAGAGCTCACATTTGCGTAGAACTTTGAATTCTACACACACATACATATTTTAAGAGGCTTAGTCCATCGCAATGGGACCTCTAAGGATACATTAGCATGTAGCACGCAACACAATTAGCATTTAGCATTAGCCGCTATGTACCATGTAGCATTAACCACACTCCCATTTAGCATTAACCTTAGCCTTAGCCTTTAGCTAACTGCGGCCTACCACGCCCTAAGTAACCTTGCATTGTGCCCAAATCATTATCCATATATCCCCGCTAACTTTATGCTGCCGTGAATGATGAATATCATATCGAGAGGTTACCCCCACCCAATATCCCGTCGGCTAGAAGAGGAGTATAACATAAATACAATCGTTCAACTCACGGTTCCCAGAACCAACCTGACGAAGTCTAATACGTCCCCAGGATTTGTGGCCCACTCCTACGAGTCGCCTCGTTTCGAGGTCTTTCCAGATTCACAATGCCCTAATTGCATACGTATTCCTGACTTCATTCTGCCAATATCTGCCGTTAATATCTCTACCATCGATTGCTCTAAAATTCCAAGCCTACTCTCCCCCTTTTTGCCCTGTCTACCAGTGCAACAATTGATAATGATTAGCCAGACCCCCAGTAATCAGCAATAACGCCACCCGAGGCACGGTCATAATGGTACATTCCTCCAGTGTACACAAGCAGTAACAAAACTAACAACTTAGCTGTGAGGAACACTTACCCTTGTCTGGTCATGACTCCAGACCGAAGTTAGCTTGGTGGCTACGAATGAGCAAAGGAGAGATGCAGACCAGCCCCACGTTGGGCGCCATTTGTCGTATCGAGTGAGTGGTGGCAATTATTGCTGATGAACAAAGGAGTCCGCTCATACTGAACGTTGATCATAAGGTTTATTCAGATCACAAGCTTCAGCATAAGTGACAGGTGACATGACACCCGGAGAACGGCACCTCAGATTGGAATGGCCGTTCTGCCCTTTCTGTGTCTAGCCCCTATTTATAAACAATGCAAAAAGATGGGTGGCTCCCTCTTCTGGCCAATCACCAGTCTCCCCTGTCTACAACACTCTTCCTGTCTGTTGTATGTGGCGTTACACTAAAACATTCCCTCTTGATACTAAAATCAACATTCTTTCAGTTCCACTTAAAAACATTTAACAACAGCATAATCCCAATACACGACAGCAACTCGAACCTTCAACTCCCTCCACAGATTTTCTATGGGATTAAGGTCTGGAGACTGGCTAGGCCACTCCAGGACCTTAATGTGCTTCTTCTTGAGCCACTCCTTTATTGCCTTGGCCGTGTGTTTTGGGTCATTGTCATGCTGGAATACCCATCCACAACCCATTTTCAATGCCCTGGCTGAGGGAGGGAGGTTCTCACCCAAGATTTGACGGTACATGGTCCCGTCCATCGTCCCCTTTGATGCGGTGAAGTTGTCCTGTCCCCTTAGCAGAAAAACATCCCCAAAGCATAATGTTTCCACCTCCATGTTTGACGGTGGGGATGGTGTTCTTGGGGTCATAGGCAGCATTCCTCCTCCTCCAAACACGGCGAGGTGAGTTGATGCAAAAGAGCTCCATTTTTGTCTCATCTGACCACAACACTTTCACCCAGTTCTCCTCTGAATCATTCAGATGTTCATTGGCAAACTTCAGATGGCCCTGTATATGTGCTTTCTTGAGCAGGGGGACCTTGCGGGCGCTGCAGGATTTCAGTCGTTCACGGCGTAGTGTGTTACCAATTGTTTTATTGGTGACTATGGTCCCAGCTGCCTTCAGATCATTGACAAGATCCTCCTGTGTAGTTCTGGGCTGATTCCTCACCGTTCTCATGATCATTGCAAGTCCACGAGATGAGATCTTGCATGGAGCCCCAGGCCGAGGGAGATTGACAGGTCTTTTGTGTTCCTTCCATTTGCGAATAATCGCACCAACTGTTGTCACCTTCTCACCAAGCTGCTTGGCGATGGTCTTGTAGCCCATTCCAGCCTTCTGTAGGTCTACAATCTTGTCCCTGACATCCTTGGAGAGCTCTTTGGTCTTGGCCATGGTGGAGAGTTTGGAATCTGATTTATTGATTGCTTCTGTGGACAGGTGTCTTTTATACAGGTAACAAGCTGAGATTAGGAGCACTCCCTTTAAGAGTGTGCTGCTAATCTCAGCTCGTTACCTGTATAAAAGACACCTGGGAGCCAGAATCTTTCTGATTGAGAGGTGGTCAAATACTTATTTCACTCATTAAAATGTAAATCAATTTATAACATTTTTGACATTCATTTTTGTGGATTTTTTTTGTTGCTATTCTGTCTCTCACTGTTCAAATAAACCTACCATTAAAATTATAGACTGATCATTTCTTTGTCAGTGGGCAAGCGTACAAAATCAGCAGGGGATCAAATACTTTTTTCCCTCACTGTACTTACACAACTAGCTTGCCCCACTAGGGCCCTCTCAGCCAGCTTGCCCCACTAGGGCCCTCTCAGCCAGCCGGCTCTGCTAGGGCACTCTCAGCCAGCTGGCTCCACTAGGGCCCTCTCAGCCAGCCGGCTCCACTAGGATCTATCTGCACTTTGCTATGTTCATCTTTCCCTCGATCCTGACTAGTCTCCCAGTCCTTGCCATGATGCTGCCACCACCATGCTTCACTGTAGGGATAGTGCCAGGTTTCCTCAAGACTTGACACTTGGCATTCAGGCCAAAGAGTTCAATCTTGGCTTCACCAGACCAGAGAATCTTGTTTCTCATGGTCTGAGAGTCCTTTAGGTGCCATTTGTCATGTGCCTTTTGCTGAGGAATGGCTTCCGTCTGGCCACTCTACCATAAAGGCCTGCTTGGTGGAGTGCTGCAGTGATGGTTGTCCTTCTGGAAGGTTCTCCGATCTCCACAGAGGAACTATGTACCAGTGCTGACCTTCTAGGCAAAGTTGAAAAGAAAAAGCCACATCTCAGACTGGCCAATAAAAATAAAAGATTAAGATGGGCAAAAGAACACTGGACTTTTTCTTTGCAACTGCCTAGGTCAGCATCCCGGAGTCGCCTCTTCACTTTTGACATTGAGACCGGTGTTTTGCAGGTATTATTTAATGAAGCTGCCAGTTGAAGACCTGTGAGGCGTCTGTTTCTCAAACTAGACACTCTAATGTATTTGTCCTCTTGCTCCGTTGTGGACCGGGGCCTCCCACTCCTCTTTCTATTCTGGTTAGAGCCAGTTTGCGATGTTCTGTGAAGGGAGTACTACACAGCGTTGTACGAGATCTTCAGTTTCTTGGCAATTTCTTGCATGGAATAGCCTTAATTTCTCAGAACAAGAATAGACTGACGAGTTTCAGAAGAAAGTTCTTTGTTTCTGGCCATTTTGAGCCTGTAATAGAACCCACAATTGCTGATGCTCCAGATACTCAACTAGTCTCAAGAAGGACAGTTTTATTGCGTCTTTCATCAGCACAACAGTTTTCAGCTGTGCTAACAATAATTGCAAAAGGGTTTTCTAATAATCAATTAGCCTTTTGAAATGATAAACTTGGATTAGCAAACACAACTTGCCATTGGAACACAGGACTGATGGTTGCTGATAATGCGCCTCTGTACGCCTATGTAGATATTCCATTAAAAATCAGCCGTTTCCAGCTACAATAGCCATTTACAACATTAACAATGTCTACACTGCATTTCCGATCAATTTGATGTTATTTTAATGAACAACAAAAGTGCTTTTCTATCGAAAACAAGGACAATTCTAAGCGACCCCAAACTTTTGAACGGTAGTGTATATACTGTATATACTGTATTTCTTGAGCTTTAAAACCTTATTCCTTGTGATTTATTTTGGGACTGTATTATTTGTACACATTTAACCCTTTATTTTTGGGGGCACAAATCTACCTCCATATTTACATGCATTTGTATTGGACACCTTCAATCGAGTCCCGTGACACTTGTGGGGGTCATAGAGCGAAACAGAGAACATCATTGTGTTCCCTACAGAAGTTTTTGTGAGAAGACATATTTTCAGGATGTCTCATGGTCTGACAAACACAGCTGTAGCTTGGCGACCTTCCACTGCAGATGCGGAAGGCCGCCATAGGCGAATGTGGTGGATTGAGACACAGCCCATGCAAAACACCTGATATCTCTAGCTTAAAATGACAGCTTTTGATGGGGATTTTTTTAAATTATGCAGATCAGAGATGTCAAGATTCACACCTTACATAATGCAATTTCAGAATGTGGGGAGGTCCCAGTGAAAGTTGTGTACTTGCCTTCACCAATCCAATGCATTTAAATTATGGGAAGTAGGAAGCAAGTGCACACTTCAGGAGAAAGGAGATATTATTGGTACACACCCAGATGCTCTGTTAATCAACCACATTGGTCCACCACAAGGCTACCTTGGTCCAAACTGTCACAAGGTCCAGTTTTACACTTGTTGTTGATAACAGAAGGTATAGTCCCATGGGTGGAACTATGAGAGAAAAACGTTTACCCTTCTCCACCCTCTCCTCTTCTCCACCCTCTCCTCTTCTCCAACCTCTCCTCTTCTCTCCCCCTCTCTCTCTCTCTCTCTCTCTCTCTCTCTCTCTCTCTCTCTCTCTCTCTCTCTCTCTCTCTCTCTCTCTCTCTCTCTCTCTCTCTCTCTCTCTCCTCTCTCTCTCTTTCTCATCTCTCTATTTCTATCTCTCTTCCTTCTCTCTCTCTCTTTCTCCTCTCTCTTTCTCTCTCCCTCTCTCTCTTTTTCTCTTCTCTCTTTCTCCTCTCTCATTCTCCTCTCTCTCTTTCTCCTCTCTCTCTCTTTTTCTCTTCTCTCTTTCTCCTCTCTCATTCTCCTCTCTCTCTTTCTCCTCTATCTCTCTTTCTCCACCTCTCTCTCTCTCTCATCTCTCTCTCTCTCCTCTGTCTCTCTCTTTCTCCTCAGATCTCCAGGCTCAAAGCATCAGTCCACCAGGTATGTAGAGAATACATCTACAGTGATTATAGCAGTTCAATATTAGTCAACTTTATTATCCCACATGGAGAAATTCATGTGTCCATACACACCATTCTAAAACCCAATAACAAGTACTGTTTTATGGAACTGCTAATACTTGTCAACCACAAAGCATTACTGCTGTTAGAATAACAGAAGCCCTGTCATAATCTGTCCTCACCACTGTGTTTTCCTCTCTGCTGTTTACAGCTGAACACTCAGTCAGACTGGTGAATGGGATCAGTTCCTGCTCTGGGACAGTGGAAGTATATTATGAAGGAGAGTGGTTAGGTCTATGTTCTATGTTTTGGTACATGTTGAAGGAGGTTAAGATTATATGTAGAGAGCTGGGCTGTGGGAATGCTGTAGCTGAATCTAGAGGACCTCTGGTTGAAGAGGGAGGAGGAGGAGTCACACTATGGAGTTGCTATGGAAATGAGTCTACAATTGTAGAGTGTTACATCGTTGGAGGAAAAGCTGGTGACTGTAAGGGTAGATATTATCATCATGTGATCTGTTCAGGTAAGACACTGGTAATATTCAGAGATGTATTTGTACATTATGCAATATTAGCATGTATCATGTTTTTGTTGTTGTTGTTTTTTCATAAAAGAGAGGGAGAGATGTCAGAAATATTTAAACATTATATTTGTGTTTGTCATATTCATTTATGGGAGATGTGCATGGGCAGATCATTGTAGTTCAGATGTTATTGAAGTGAAGCTGCCTGATGGATGTCCAGCTGTTTATTTTCTATAAAGTGAAGTGAACTTTTTCCTGTCTCCTGCCTGCATTATTCCCAACCCTGTCCTGAGTGACTAAGAACCCATTTCTACCTCTTACAGTATCAAACATAGCAACCTACAATCTTTTATCCAACATATTTGTGTTTAGTCCTTGACAGTGTCATCAACAAAATTGATTGAATGTTCAACCAACTCTTTTTCTCCAGAGTCTGTGCAGCTTGTGGATGGAACTGGTGTCTGCTCTGGGAGACTGGAGGTGAAGTCCAGTCAGTCCTGGGCCTCAGTGTGTGAAGCTGACTTTGACCAGCAGGATGCAGAGGTAGTCTGTGGGGAGCTTGGCTGTGGGGCTCCTGCAGCTCTACAGGGGGGGCTCTATGGAGAAGGTGAGGGTCAGACCTGGGATAAAGAGTTCCAGTGTAAAGGCAATGAGTCCCTTCTCCTGGACTGTGACACCTCAGACAGAAAAAGCAACACCTTCCTACCTGGTAATGCTGTTGGACTCACCTGCTCAGGTAAGAAACAGTTTGTCACTCAATCAACATTGTTTCTCCCATGGAGTGAAGAATATGAGAGGCAATATAGGTGTGTTTTAGTGAGAAAATAGTAAGATTACTGTCTCTCTCTCTTCTTTTTTCAGAGCCTGATGATGTGAGGCTGGTGGGAGGAGGCAGTCGCTGTGCTGGTGGACTGGAGCGGTACGACCAGGGAGAGTGGAGGACTGTGGGAGCTGATGACTGGATCAAGAAGGCTATAGCTGTAGTAGTGTGTACACAGCTGGGTTGTGGCTCCACTGTTTCAGTACTACCTGGAAACACCACTAGAGGGTTTGCAGTTTTCTGTTCTGGGTCTGAGCCTTCACTGAGGGAGTGTGGGAGAATGAATCATCTTGTTCCTGGACTCATAGTGATCTGCTCAGGTAATAACAAGATACACTATATGGCCAAATGTATGTGGACATTAGTGGATTCGGCTATTTCAGCCATACCTGTTGAGGACAGGTGTATAAAATTGAGCACACAGCCATGCAATCTCCATAGACAAACATTGGCAGTAGAATGGCCCATACTGAAGCTCTCAGTGACTTTCAACGCGGCACGTCTAGGAACAAAACGTCTCAGCCGCGAAATGGTAGACCACACAAGCTCACAGAGCGGACCGCCGAGTACTGAAGTGCGTAGAGCGTAAAAAATTAAGCTTGGCCCAGTTCCACATCCATTTGTTTATATCTCCTTCCTGGACTCACAGTGCTCAGGAAATATCAAGATATTATAACTACAGTGCCTTCGGATAGTATTCAGACCACCTGACTTGTTCCACATTTTGTTACGTTACAGCCTTATTCTAAAATGGATTCAATTGTTTTTTCCCCTCATCAATCTACACACAATACACCATAATGACAAAGCAAAAATAAGTTTTTACAAATGTTTGAAAGTGTATTAAAAATACTAAACTGTAATATGACATTTACATAAGTATTCAGACCCTTTACTCAGTACTTTGTTGAAGCACCTTTGGCAGCGATTACAGCCTTGAGTATACTTGGGTATGACACTACAAGCTTGGCACACCTGTATTTGGGGAGTTTCTCCCATTCTTCTCTGCAGATCCTCTCAAGCGTTGCTGCAAAGCTATTTTCAGGTCTCTCCAGAGATGTTCGATGGTGTTCAAGTCCGGGCTCTGGCTGGGCCACTCAAGGACATTCAGAGACTTGTCCCAAAGCCACTCCTGTGTTGTCTTGGCTGTGTGCTTAGGGTCGTTGTCCTGTTGAAAGGTGAACCTTCGCCCCAGTCTGAAGTCCTGAGCGCTCTGGAGCAAGTTTTCATCAATGATCTCTCTGTACTTTGCTCCGTTCATCTTTGCCTTGTCTTTCCCTCAATCCTCACTAGTCTCCCAGTCCCTGCCGTTGAAAAACATCCCCACAGCATGATGCTGCCACCACCATGCTTCATCTTAGGGAAGGTTCCAGGTTTCCTCCAGACATAACGCTTGGCATTCAGGCCAAAAAGTTCAATATTGGTTTCATCAGACCACATCATATTTTTTCTCATGGTCTGAGAGTCTTTAGGTGCCTTTTGGCAAACTCCAAGCAGGCTGTCATGTGCCTTTTACTGAGGAGTGGCTTCCGTCTGGCCACTCTACCATAAAGGCCTGATTGGTGGAGTGCTGCAGAGATTGTTGTCCTTCTGGAAAGTTCTCCCATCTCCACAGAGGAACTCTAGAGCTCTGTCAGAGTGACCATCAGGTTCTTGGTCACCTCCTGACCAAGGCCCTTCTCCCCTGATTGCTCAGTTTGGCCAGGCAGCCAGCTCTAGGAAGAGTCTTGGTGGTTCCAAACTTCTTCCATTTAAGAAATGATGAAGGCCACTGTGTTCTTGGGGATCTTCAATTCTGCAGAAATGTTTTGGTACCCTTCCCCAGATCTGTGCCTCGACACAATCCTGTCTCGGAGCGCTACGGATAATTCCTTCAACCTTCTGGCTTGGTTTTTGCTCTGACATGCAATGTCGACTGTGGGACCTTATATAGACAGGTGTGTGCTTTTCCAAATCATGTCAAATCAATTGAATTTACCACAGGGGGGACTCAAATAAAGTTTTAGAAAAATCTCTAGGATGATCAATGGGAACAAGATGCACCTGAGCTCAATTTGGAGTCTCATAGCAAAGGGTCTGAATACTTATATAAATAAGGTTTTTTTATTTTTTATAAATTTGCAAACATTTCTAAAAACCTGTTTTTTTCATTATCGGGTATAGTGTGGATTTTTATACATTTAATCTATTTTAGAATAAGTCTGAAAAATGTGGGAAAAGTCAATGGGTTTGAATATACTGAAGGCGCAGTAATATCAAGATATTATAATTATATTCAACTGATTTCCTTCATTCATACAACTTCCTCTGCACCTCTCACTGTTTAGCTTGTCACTCTGATTTGCAAAATAGATCACTCAGTCATGTTGCCCTGTGAGGGAGGGTGGCTAGCACTGTTACATGCTGATGTTATTGTCATACCTATAGGAAACTAGTTGAAGAGGTTTTTCTTGTTCTCTTTTATTGTTACAGATCTCCTGGTCCAGCCTGATATTTTCCTGACTGACTCAATGGGAGGGGGTCTCCAGGGGCCACCAGGGGCCTGAAGTTTTTAGGGGCTACAGCTTCACCATCACCTGCTCTACTCAGCCACAGTACCCAGGAGGCTCCTTCCTCCTCACGTTCACCGGCTCCAAGATAAGCCAGACCCAGCCAGCTGTCAATCACTCTGCTGCCTTCCTCTTCCCTGCTGCAGATGACTCCCACCAAGGGAACTACAGCTGTGTTTATGACAATTATGTTTTCTCTCATAACTTATTCTCTGAGAGTGAGCTCCTCACCCTCACCGTCACAGGTAACTGAACATGAACCAGACTTATAACTTTGTCATTGACAGATTTCCCACAGATCTATGTGATGATGACCAGTCCTCTCATCAAAGGTGTTTCTGTTTGCAGCCTCTCCTCTACCAGCCTTCATCATCAGACACGTTGTAGTGCTGCTGATCCTACTGACAGCCATCACCACCTTCTACCTGTACTACAAGGTAAAGACATTTACTCAGACGTTACAAGTCATTTAAATGTTTGTGTCTTTGAGCAGGGTTCAGATTCTACATTGGTCTATATCTGTGTTTTAAGGTGTGTGATTAACCAGATGTGTATCTTTGGCTTGTGTTGCACTATCTTGGGTTTGTTCTTCAGTAATGTATTGATAATGAGAGAACGAGAACGACAGAGTGAACGAGGGAGAGAACGAGAGGGAGAGAACGAGAGGGGGAGAGAACGAGGGGTAAAGAACGAGAGGGAGAGAACGAGGGGGAGAGAACGAGAGGGAGAGAACGAGAGGGGGAGCGACACGGACAGAGAGAGAGAGAGAGACACCAGTGGCAAGGTGACTGTGAACATGGATGTGTATCAAACAGGCACAACGACAGTACAGGGATAAAGCATGAGCAATTCAACGGCTCATACACGAGACGTATGTGGCAGGGACTCCAGACAATCCCAGATTATAAAGGGAAAGCTAGCCACGTATGGGACACCGACGCCTCGCTCCAGGACAAGATAAACACCTTCTCCCGCATTGAGGATAACACATTGCCACTGATGCGTGTGGTGAAGGTAGGCAACAACACCTCTGCCACCCTGATCCTCAACACAAGGGGCCCATAGGGGTGCGTGCTCAGCCCCTTCCTGTACTCCCTGTTTACCAGTGACAGTGTGGCCACGCACGTCTCCAACTCAATCATCAAGTTTGCTGATGACACAACAGTGGTAGGCCTGATTAACAACAACAACAACGAGACAGCCTACAGGGAGGAGGTGAGAGCCCTGGCGGAGTGGTGCCAGAAAAATAACCTCTCGCTCAACGTCAACAAAATGAAGGAGTTGATCGTGGACTTCAGGAGACAGCAGAGGGAGCACACCCCCATCCACATCAACGGGGCCACAGCGGAGAGGGTGAAAAGGCTTCAAGTTCCTCGGCGTGCACATCACTGACAACCTGAAATGGTCCCTTCACACAGACAGTGTGGTGAAGAAGGCGCAACAGCACCTCTTCAACCTCAGGAGGCTGAAGAAATTCGGTTTGGCCCCTAAGATCCTCATGAACTTCTACAGATGCACCACTGAGAGCATCTTGTCGATCTGTATCACCGCCTGGTATGCAACTGCACAGACTGCATCCTCAGGGCTCTCCAGAGGGTGGTGCGATCAGCCCAACACATCACCAGGGGCACACTGCCTGCCCTCCAGGACATCTACAGCACCCGGTGTCACAGGAAAGCCAGGACGATCATCAAGAACCTCAGCCACCCGAGCCACAGCCTGTTCACCCCACTACCATCTAGAAGGAGGAGACAGTACAGGTGCATTAAAACTGGGACAGAGAGACTGCGACAGCTTCTATCTCCAGGCCATCAGACTCTTAAACAGTCACCACTAGCCGGTCTCCGCCCAGTACCCTGCCCTGAACTTTAGTGACTGTTACTAGCTGGCTACCACCCGGTACTCAACCCTGCACCTTAGAGACTGCTTCCCTCTGTACATAGTCATGGAACACTGGTCACTTTAATAATGTTTACATACTGTTTTACCCACATTATATGTACAGTGCATTCGGGAAGTATTCAGAGCCCTTGAATTTTGTACACATTTTGTCACGTTACAGCCTTATTCTAAAATTGATTAAACCTATTTTTTTCCTCATCAATCTACACACAATACCCCATAATGACAGTGAAAACAGGTTTTTAGAAATGTTTGCAAATGTATTGAAAAGGGGAAAAAGAAGAAATACCTTATTTACATAAGTATTCAGACCCTTTGCTTTGAGACGCGAAATTGAGCTCAGGTTCATCCTGTTTCCATTGATCATCCTTGAGATGTTTCTACAACTTGATTGGAGTCCACCTGTGGTAAATTCAATTTATTGGACATGATTTGGAAAGGCACACACCTGCCTATATAAGGTCCCACAGTTGACAGAGAATGTCAGTGCAAAAACCAAGCCATGAGGTCGAAGGACTTGTCATAGAGCTCCGAGACAGGATTGTGTCGAGGCAAGAGACACAGATCTGGGGAAGGGTACCAAAACATTTCTGCAGCATTGAAGGTCCCCAAGAACACAGTGGCCTCCATCATTCTTAAATGCAAGAAGTTTGGATCCACCAAGACTTTTCCTAGAGCTGGTCGCCCGGCCAAACTGAGCAATCGGGGGAGAAGGGCCTTGGTCAGGGAGGTGACCAATAACCTGATGGTCACTCTGACAGAGCTGTGGAGATGGGAGAACCTTCCAGAAGGACAACCATCTCTGCAGCACTCCACCAATCAGGCCTTTATGGTAGAGTGGCCAGACGGAAGCCATTCCTCAGTAAAAGGCACATGACAGCCCGTTTGGAGTTTGCCAAAAGACACCTAAAGACCTCAGACCATGAGAAACAAGATTCTCTGGTCTGATGAAACCAAGATTGAACTCTTTGGCCTGAATGCCAAGCGTCACGTCTGGAGGAAACCTGGCACCATCCCTACGGTGAAGCATGGTGTTGGCAGTATCATGCTGTGGGGAGGTTTTTCAGTGGCAGGGACTGGGAGACTAGTGAGGATTGAGGGAAAGATGATGAACAGAGCAAAGTACAGAGATCCTTCATGAAAGTCTCTGAATGTCCTTGAGTGGCCCAGCCAGAGCCTGGACTTGAAACCGGATCTAACAACTCTGGAGAGACCTGAAAATGGCTATGCAGTGATGCTCCACATCCAACCTGACAGAGCTTGAGAGGATCTGCAGAGAAGAATGGGAGAAACTCCCCAAATTCAGGTGTGCCAAGCTTGTAGCGTCATACCCAAGACGAGTCAAGGCTGTAATCGCTGCCAAAGGTGCTTCAACAAAGTACTGAGTAAAGGGTCTGAATACTTATGTAAATGTTATATTTCCGTTTCTTATTTTAATACATTTGCTAAATGTCTAAAAATCAGTTTTTGCTTTGTTATTATGGGGTATTGTGTGTAGATTGATGAGGGGGAAAAAACGATTTAATCCGTTTTAGAATAAGGCTGTAACGTAACAAGATGTGGAACAAGTCAAGGGGTCTTAGTACTTTCCGAAAGCACTGTATATCCTGTATTCTAGTCATGGCTCATCCTATATAAATACTGCTGTACACACTTTCTATCCACATACTGGCTATACTGTATTTACAAACCATTATACGCATATATACACTGAGTATACCAAACATTAGGAACACATATTTACAGTATATATATTTATATTCCAGACTCTGACATTGATCATTCTGATATTTATTAATGTAATGTATTTTTCTGGATTATGTGTATTTATTTTGTTGCTAGGTATTACTGCCCTGTTGGAGCTAGAAATACAAGCATTTCGCTGCACCTGCGATAACACCTGCAAATCTGGGACAAATACACTTGATTTGATTTGAAATGTCTGACTCTTGGTGCTGTGTCTCCCTAGACCACCAGGAGGCAGAAGAGAGTGAACAGGGTGAGCAGCATGGATCTTTATGTTGATGCCAATGCCATGGAGATGGTCTCTCTGAGCTCCAGAGCTGAAGCTGGACCGGGAGAGGAGAGAGCAGCCCAGGGGACTGAGTAGGAGTAGAATGATGCTGACCCTACATGCTGATCTTAGGTCAGTTTTGTGTTTTAAATCTATGGTCAGCAGTGGACTGGTGTTTAAAATGTGGCGACAAACCTTAAGTGGTTCTAATTTTAATAACATGTTCGGAATTAGTTTATCTTTCTAGAACCTTGGAAGAAATCTATAAGGAGTGACTGCAACCACCATTATTCCTTTTAGTTAGTTTCTTGCCAACAGGGTAACATGGGGTTTTGTTAACATGGGTTTTTTGATAACATGGTGTTTTGTTAACATGGGGTTTTGTTAACATGGGGTTTTTATTATTTTAAGAGACTAGCTCAATTACTCCTGTTTTGTTTTCTATACATTTCAGCATGTCGTTTTTGCTATTTGGTGTTTCTCTTAGATTCTTTATCTTGAAGTGTTTCCATTATTAGTCCATGTATTATTATAATCATTCATTGTAAAAACAATAATAATAAAAAGGGGTCATATTTTCACGTCATTTTGGTTTGTTTACTTGTTAGTTTTTACCTCTTAAGATGTTATTGACTATACATTTTATGATATTGATTTGGTGTACATTATTGTTATGATGTTTTGCACAGGAGGTTGGTGGCACCTTAATTGGGGAGGACGGGCTCGTGGTAATGTCTTGAGCGGAATTGGTGGAATGGTATCAAATACATCAATCACATGAAGCTTGTTTACTGAATTTCTACACAGTTTAAAACTCTTAAATGCAATTTAGAGAACAGCAAAAACAACCCAAATTGACTCCAGCCTGTATATTGTAGCTTCATTCACCTGAGTCAATAGGGGACTTCACATTCTACAAATACGTCATACAATGATTACCTTCCTGCTATGCACTAGCTCAGCAGCGGGATTAAAACTCTAGTTTAGTTGAATTTCGAGTCAAACAGCAGTTAGTAGACAAAGCCATCTACTACAGACATCTTTACTTCTGCAATGTTTTGAGAAATGGTCTCGCTGTTCCTTGCAGCTGCATCGATGCGCTCTCCACGGGTGAGAGGCGAAGCGAGAGGTTTCACTCTCGCCAAAATCTGTCAAAATAAGCACAATGCGTTTCTATGTGCTTATTTTGGACCTAAACGTATTGCCTGCCTTGCCGCCTTCGTGACAACGATTCCCATTGTTAGGGTGGAGACATGAGCATCTCATCATTATATACATGTCTTTGCTCTCCATAAAGACAGCCAGACATACAGCCAGCCTTCCCTCCCGCTCCTAGGCGTCCGCATGGTCCTAAAGTCAGCGTGCGACACTATAAACTGCATTTGCCTTTTAATCGGGAATGGCATGATTTTAGTAGCCTATTTTAAATTGTTAGTGTTGTGATAGGGTATGGCGACTGCCTCTGGGTATGTATTATTAGTTCATCTTTTATAATAATAATTTCTTAATTATTTGGCCGGGATGCAATCCTATCTTGAGTTGTAGCAGGTTTGTCATTTAAAAAGGTAATTTCCGATTGAGGCCACATCTGCAGCGTTTACTGTGAATGCGATCTCCAGAATGCAGGAAGATTGCATTTAAAAGATACATTGTCGACAGCACACAAGAAAGCGCAATCGGATAGAATGCTTGCTTTTATATTTTACAACTTTTTAAAAAGGGGGTTAAGTCATTTTGGTGTGTTGGGGTTTGTTTTCTTGTATTTGTTTTATTCTCTCATCATGTTATTGATTATAAATGTTATTATATTTATTTTGATGTAGATTATTGTTATGTTGTTAGTAGTATATGGATAATGACGTTATTGATTATACATGTTATATGGATTATGATGTAGATTATTGTTATGATGTTGTTAGTGGTACACTAAATGACCAAAAGTATGTGGACACCTGCTTGTCGAACATCTCATTCCAAAATCATGGGCATTAATATGGAGTTGGTCCCCCCTTTGCTGCTATAACAGCCTCCACTCTTCTGGGAAGGCTTTCCACTAGATGTTGGAACATTGCTGCGGGGACCTGCTTCCATTCAGCCACAAGAGCATTAGTGAGGTCGGGCACTGATGTTGGGCAATTAGGCCTGGCTCGCAGTCTGCGTTCCAATTAATCCCAAAGATGTTCGATGGAGTTGGGGTCAGGGCTCAGTGCAGGCCAGTTAAGTTGTTCCACATCAATCTCAACAAACCCAGATTCGTCTGTCGGACTGCCAGATGGGGAAGCATGATTAATCACTCCAGAGAATGCGTTTCCACTACTCCAGAGTCCTATGGTGGCGAGCTTTACACCACTCCAGCCAACGCATGGCATTACGCATGGTGATCTCAGGCTTGGAAATCCATTTCATGATGCTCCCGACGAACAGTTCTAGTGCTGACATTGCTTCCGGTGGCAGTTTGGAACTCGGAGAGTATCCTAGCCTAAACTGTATACTGTGACTTTATTTATTTTTTAGAACAGGATAGGCTTTGGACATCATAAATTCACAAATAAATAAGAGCTGATGCTGAGTTTCCCGGATCCCGACACAGAGTGACACCGGGGGCATCCGGGCAAATGCTGGCAGACGTGACCCGGTAATCCAAGATGCTGTGACCATATACCGGCGGAGAGCAACAGAAACAGTTCTAGTGGTGGGGGGTGTTTCTGAGTCGGGGGCCCATCATAGAAGCATATTTAAAGGCAATAAAGACTCTCTGGTCTGAGAGACGTACAGTGTCCTTAATGAGACTGACTGACTGACTGGAGACTTAATTGCTTGATTAATTAGACCAATTTGTGTTCGCTGATATTCGCCGGAGTACAGTAGGCCTAATTAACCTATTGACAATAATGTCTGATTGTTGATTGAAATTCACTTTTTAATTTATTGGAGACCATTTGTATGGGATGTTGGAATAAAATCCTCCTCCCACACATCATTGTATTGATTAGGAAGAAAGGAGGGGGGGAAACTTCAAGTTGTATAGGGTAGTATTGATTAGGAAGGGTACTATCTATCTATCTCTCTCTCATATATATATATATATATATATATAGTAGGCTAGTAGTGACAACACTGTTTAACAATGGGCAACAAACCCGGTATTTGCGGGATATAGCCGGCCTAAGCAATCCCCCATGGTGTCTTTATGTCGCATGCAACTTCTAGGCCTACATTAGAATCATAATACATTGTTACACTGTTTCTTCTATGCCAACGCTTTTAGCGTTCCTCGACCATTCGGCCTCCGAGGAGCGACCACCAGTCATCGGCGTCGCAGGTCAGACCACAGAACACCGGTTTTCCTCGAGGGCGTCCGTCCCCTCCCCACGGGGCCATATCACTCAGGTAGGCTAGCTACCCCATAGCCTACCAATAGGATAGAGAATATTAATCTGTTAACATTCGCCCGCTTTTACAAAACAAACGCACACTGACTGCCCGATATCGATATTGCACACGTGTAGCATTCATCAAAGGGTTGATAGTTGGTTGATGATGTGCGCCTTCAAAAATTCACTTATCTTCTTGCTTGGCACCCAAAAGCCCTGTAGTGGGGGCCATTGATTTACTTTGCGTTGTCTTTCAATTTAGAGCTTTTAATCTTGTGCTTTCAGATCCCTTTCTCCTCCAATTTCATGTCTATAATATGTGTTGGTTGGATTCTGCTATAAAACAATGCTTGGACTGACATGATTGTTATAGCCATAGAGATCCTATTAAAAATGTGTATTCTAGCCAATTCCTAATTGTAGCACTCTGACGTCAGAAATAACTCAGGACGTTTTATCTGCGGTAGCTACTATCAAATCAGTTTAGGGCTAGGCTAATGTCATTCCACATTCAATTGCAGACACAATGAACATGCTACAATAGGCCCACTGTAGCCCCTATATTTTGACCATCACTAGTTTTAGTCAGTTTAAATTCCACCGTTGAATTTATCATTTCAATTATTGAATGTTTGCAAGGTAATAGCATAGGGTGAAGGTAGGTGTCCATTCAAGGATGAATCCCGATTTCAACTGTTCCGGGCAGATGGCAGACAGCATGTATGGCGTTGTGTGGGCGAGCGGTTTGCTGATGTCAACGTTGTGAATAGAGCGCTCAATTGTGGCGGTGGGGTTATGTATGGGCAGGCATAAGCTACGGACACAATAGCATTATCGATGGCAATTTAAATGCACAGAGGGTATGTTCCTCTCCCCCTTCCACAACACATATCAACCTCAATTTACAGTCTTTGCAAGTAACCTATATAAATTCTAATCTAGCTCTTCTGAAAGATCCCCAAAAAGAACGCCAACAAAATCTTAAATGGACTGCCTGTGTAAACAGCCTGGCAGACATGTCTTAATAGGAACACTAGATCAGTCAAGAGTAATTGAAGAACAAATACATGATTAGTCTACATGGCTTTTATTAAATCAGTGACTGTTAAGCATCTACGAGGATCCCCTCAGGAATGAGCTCAGGTTTTAGAAACAGTCCCTCTGTAGCTTCTGAGTGAGCGGAATGACGGCAGCCATTTCAGGATTCCACCTGCTTCTCCTGGTCAATGACTGTAGGTAAGAATTGTGGATTCACAGTGGACATCAATAGAGAATTGTGACATCAATGCGAGAAGATTAGTAGCCACCTCAAAATCACCCAAAGTCAAGGTAGTGCACCCTTCAGTGTCTTATTTCAAGGTCTAGTACAGCCATGGTTGTGTTGTAGCCATCAGATTTATTTAATAAATCCAGTGGTCACTAAGGCATTCTACTCACCCTCTTTGGTAGGTAGAGTGTTCTTTTCCTCAGTCTCGGTCTTCTTCAGTTTGGTCTTGTCGAATTGAGCGATTTCACTCACATCTGGTTTGTCTGCCATTGTTGACTTGGATTTCTAATGATTACAAACAGCGGCGTTAGATAATGTGGATATGCCATTGGCTGTTTATGAAGGGATTGGATGTAGAGTATTAGGCTTAACGTTTTACTAAAGTTATGCGCCTGCTGACAGTCTCTAAAACAGTAAAATATAAGTTATTGAAACTCAAGATGCCTACCTTGACCCTCCACCGGTAACGCACCACACAAACTGGTTTGTAAATAAGGAAGGAATGAACACATTCATTTCCTGAATATATTTATGAGAATGGAAACGAACATGATTACTAGCAGGAGGGACCTTCTAATTTTCTGAGTGGTGGCACCTGTGTTCATTCATCTGTTTGACATCAAATTAGCATAATTGGATCGGCTACTGTGGAATGCTGAACAAAGTGAGCACCCAACTGTAGGATTTTAAATGAACAGAAAAACTGTTCTGTCACCTGTCATTTATTGTAAAAACTATATGGACCATGCCACTTTTTCTAAAGCTAATTTGATTCGACTTGACGGTTTTATTTACATCAAAATTCAAAAGATGAATAATAAAGCTTCACGTGTCTTTAAAAATTACCAGAGCCAATCAGAAGCCACGCCTGGAGCAGAGTTGGTTCGGATCCGTGACGCGGCTGAATGCGGAAAGAACAGAACGGGAGATTCCGTGTGAGAGCAGAAAGTCAAGATGTAAGGGCGACCAAAACCATCCCTTGTTAAGTGTAAAACCCTATTAAAATAATTCCTATGCATCTCCATTTGGTACAATGAATGTAACTGTGTGATTTAGGGACTGTTGTGTTTAAAACGGCGGCATGGAACATTCATTCATTCATTCAGAGCCTGTTTT
Organism: Coregonus clupeaformis; assembly: GCF_020615455.1. Taxonomy (NCBI): domain Eukaryota; kingdom Metazoa; phylum Chordata; class Actinopteri; order Salmoniformes; family Salmonidae; genus Coregonus; species Coregonus clupeaformis. The sequence goes on from NW_025534793.1 coordinate 49,821, forward strand.
GTTGTTTGTTTTTTCTCACTGTCAATATAACAACAATACTGTATTTACAGCGTAACCTGTATGCAGTCATAACAGCATGGCCTGTCGTCATATTGCTGGCATTGACATGTCTTGTATGTCACTGGCTTCACTGTAGAATATTTGGCTACATGTCGTGTGGATAGCCAGCAGTAAGAGTAGCCAACAAAAATCTAGCTAGCTGACCAAAGATGGTATATAGCTACCAAAGATGGTATATAGCTACTGTATCAGCTTGTCAGTATTGTGACCATGATGGTAATAAAGCTTGGCTACAGTAACTACTGTCCATCATTTGGCCTTATCTAGGCAGTTGATTATCTAGGCTGTGGGCTACACCTCTAGTCCGTTGAGTACTTCAGCAATAATGTACAGGGTGTCAAACTGCACAATTACCTCCTGGTCAGTGATGACAGGGTCTATGTTAGCCAGCAGGTCCGACCCGCTTGCTTACAGCTCCACTAGGGTCGGACAGACTTCCCGTGTAGACTAAGACACCGCAGAGCCTGTCCGACCCTAGTGGAGCTCTAAGCCAGCGGGTCTGATCGGCTGACTGTGTGTCAGAGATTATAGGCCTATTTTAGAGCAGGACAGAATAACTGGTAGAATAATAGCCTGTAGTTAAATACAGCACAGTATGTATCCCTTATGTTATCTGGCTAGGTGTGTTTGTGTTTGTGTCTGTGTGTGTGTGTGAGAGAGACATTCGATGAACATTTGTTTGTCTCTTTTATCATTGTTTGGACAGGTCTAACAGGCTGTAGTGTGTATGTGTGTGTGTGTGTGTAGTGAAGCACTTTTGCATGCAGTCACAGGCCACAGATCTTGGCTGGCTCTCTCTCCTCTCTCCAGTGTTTTTCCACTGTGCATGCGGAGCGTGGCGTGATGTTTACAGAGACACAGACACTGCTGCAGTGTGTGTGTGTCTCGCCCAATGCAAATCCTTTGATGAAGTCTCAAAGACCCCCCCCCCCCTTCCTTATTAACCCTTCAGGACTGTCTAGGGGGAGTTTAAGCATCTGTTGTGTTCTGTTCTGGAATTAGCAGAACTTTGTGATGTCATTAGACAGAATTGATTGGAATGTTCCACATAAAGACAGCATACTGTTTGGTATTTATCTGTCCATGTGCCTTCCAACTAGTCAACTAATGATCACGCTGTTGATTAGTTTAACCAGGTCTGTTAGCGCTGGGCTAGAACAAAACAGTGTGGTTCTCTGGGTTCAAGGTTGAAGAAGAATGAAATGACATTCTTACATAGGCCTGACTGCAGTTTGGTCCATTTTCACATGTTGTTTTAATTGTACCCCTCCTGTAGGCCAATCGAAGATTATCAGATGGTTCAAAACAATAGTCCTCTGTTTCTCCACCTCAGCTCTGAGCCCACAAACACACACACACACTGAGTGATTGATGCCGTATGTATGACCTACTTGGATATCAGCAGTGGAGAAAATAACTGTCTGATAGCAACCTGTTTACAGAGAATACAGAGAGAGTATCTGGTGTTCCAAGGTCAATCCGATTTTATTTATAAAGCCCTTTTTACATCAGCAGATGGTTACATAGGTCATAGGTTACAGAATACAGAGAGAGTATGTGGTGTTCCAAGGTCATAGGTTACAGAATACAGAGAGAGTATCTGGTGTTCCAAGGTCATAGGTTACAGAGAATACAGAGAGAGTATGTGGTGTTCCAAGGTCATAGGTTACAGAATACAGAGAGAGTATGTGGTGTTCCAAGGTCATAAGTTACAGAGAATACAGAGAGAGTATCTGGTGTTCCAAGGTCATAGGTTACAGAGAATACAGAGAGAGTATGTGGTGTTCCAAGGTCATAGGTTACAGAATACAGAGAGAGTATGTGGTGTTCCAAGGTCATAAGTTACAGAGAATACAGAGAGAGTATATGGTGTTCCAAGGTCATAGGTTACAGAATACAGAGAGAGTATGTGGTGTTCCAAGGTCATAGGTTACAGAATACAGAGAGAGTATGTGGTGTTCCAAGGTCATAGGTTACAGAATACAGAGAGAGTATCTGGTGTTCCAAGGTCATAGGTTACAGAATACAGAGAGAGTATGTGGTGTTCCAAGGTCATAGGTTACAGAATACAGAGAGAGTATGTGGTGTTCCAAGGTCATAGGTTACAGAGAATACAGAGAGAGTATGTGGTGTTCCAAGGTCATAGGTTACAGAATACAGAGAGAGTATCTGGTGTTCCAAGGTCATAGGTTACAGAGAATACAGAGAGAGTATCTGGAGTGCAAAGATCATAGTCTACAGAAAACAGAGAGAGTATCTGGCGTGCCAAGATCATAGTCTACAGAAAACAGAGAGAGTATCTGGCGTACCAAGATCATAGTCTACAGAAAACAGAGAGTATCTGGCGTGCCAAGATCATAGTCTACAGAAAACAGAGAGAGTATCTGGCGTGCCAAGATCATAGTCTACAGATAACAGAGAGAGTATCTGGCGTGCCAAGATCATAATCTACAGAAAACAGAGAGAGTATCTGGCATGCCAAGATCATAGTCTACAGAAAACAGAGAGAGTATCTGGCATGCCAAGATCATAGTCTACAGAAAACAGAGAGAGTATCTGGCGTGCCAAGATCATAGTCTACAGAAAACAGAGAGAGTATCTGGCGGGCCAAGATCATAGGCTAGGCCCTGACATATGCATGAATGATCAGTGTGTACGTAGCATATATACAGGTGTGTTGAGACACGTGTGTGTTAAGTGCATATTGTACACGTGCATATGTATGTGTGTGTGTGTGTGTGTGTGTGTGACTAGAAATCAAAGGAGGTTGGTGGCACCTTTAATTGGGGAGGATGGGCTCGTGGTAATGACTGGAGCGGAATTAGTGGAATGGTGTCAAATACATCAAACATGGTTCCCATGTGTTTGATGCCATTCCATTTGCTCTGTTCCAGCCATTATTATGAGCTGTCCTCCCGTCAGCAGCCTCCTGTGGTAGAAATGCAAGTCAGGGCATCACTGACAGGAAGAAGGACTGGGGAGGTGGGTGTCTCAGCCTGCTTTCTGGGTTGTTTACCACTTCCTTCTATCTAGGCTACCTTCAGTTCCATCTAAATATCTGCTCTTCTATCTCATTTGTCTATATGTCTGTCCCCCTGTTAATCTCAACCTGTGTCTGTCCCCCTGTTAATCTCAACCTGTGTCTGTCCCCCTGTTAATCCCAACATGTGTCTGTCCCCCTGTTAATCCCAACCTGTGTCTGTCCCCCTGTTAATCTCAACCTGTGTCTGTCCCCCTGTTAATCCCAACATGTGTCTGTCCCCCTGTTAATCCCAACCTGTGTCTGTCCCCCTGTTAATCTCAACCTGTGTCTGTCCCCATGTTAATCTCAACCTGTGTCTGTCCCCCTGTTAATCCCAACATGTGTCTGTCCCCCTGTTAATCCCAACCTGTGTCTGTCCCCCTGTTAATCTCAACCTGTGTCTGTCCCCCTGTTAATCTCAACCTGTGTCTGTCCCCCTGTTAATCTCAACATGTGTCTGTCCCCCTGTTAATCCCAACATGTGTCTGTCCCCCTGTTAATCCCAACATGTGTCTGTCCCCCTGTTAATCCCAACCTGTGTCTGTCCCCCTGTTAATCTCAACCTGTGTCTGTCCCCCTGTTAATCTCAACCTGTGTCTGTCCCCCTGTTAATCTCAACATGTGTCTGTCCCCCTGTTAATCCCAACATGTGTCTGTCCCCCTGTTAATCCCAACCTGTGTCTGTCCCCTGTTAATCTCAACCTGTGTCTGTCCCCCTGTTAATCTCAACCTGTGTCTGTCCCCCTGTTAATCTCAACCTGTGTCTGTCCCCCTGTTAATCCCAACCTGTGTCTGTCCCCCTGTTAATCTCAACCTGTGTCTGTCCCCCTGTTAATCTCAACCTGTGTCTGTCCCCCCTGTTAATCTCAACCTGTGTCTGTCCCCCTGTTAATCTCAACCTGTGTCTGTCCCCCTGTTAATCCCAACCTGTGTCTGTCCCCCTGTTAATCTCAACCTGTGTCTGTCACCCTGTTAATCTCAACCTGTGTCTGTCCCCCTGTTAATCCCAACATGTGTCTGTCCCCCTGTTAATCCCAACCTGTGTCTGTCCCCCTGTTAATCTCAACCTGTGTCTGTCCCCTTGTTAATCCCAACCTGTGTCTGTTCCCCTGTTAATCCCAACCTGTGTCTGTCCCCCTGTTAATCTCAACCTGTGTCTGTCCCCCTGTTAATCCCAACCTGTGTCTGTCCCCCTGTTAATCTCAACCTGTGTCTGTCCCCCTGTTAATCCCAACCTGTGTCTGTCCCCCTGTTAATCCCAACCTGTGTCTGTCCCCCTGTTAATCTCAACCTGTGTCTGTCCCTGTTAATCTCAACCTGTGTCTGTCCCCCTGTTAATCTCAACCATAGCTGTGTCAGTGTTCTACATGTAACTGTATGATTTTCTGAAATGAGGACTATATTTTGGCACCAGAGTGCTGCTGTCTGTTCTGCTGCTGTTGAATGGGGCCCATTTTCCTGTCCTCCTCCACCCTCCTCCTCCTCCTCCTCCCTCTTCCTCTCCCCCTCCTCTCTTTCCCCTGCCCCTCTCTCCTCCCTCTTCCTCTCCTCCTCTCCATCCTCCTCCTCTCCTCCCTCCTCCTCCTATCTGGTGTGGTTAGTTAGACTACAGACAGTAACTCTTCCTGGTGTGGTTAGTTAGACTACAGACAGTAACTCTACCTGGTGTGGTTAGTTAGACTACAGACAGTAACTCTTCCTGGTGTAGTTAGTTATACAGACAGTAACTCTACCTGGTGTGGTTAGTTAGACTACAGACAGTAACTCTACCTGGTGTGGTTAGTTAGACTACAGACAGTAACTCTTCCTGGTGTAGTTAGTTATACAGACAGTAACTCTACCTGGTGTGGTTAGTTAGACTACAGACAGTAACTCTACCTGGTGTGGTTAGTTATACAGACAGTAACTCTACCTGGTGTGGTTAGTTATACAGACAGTAACTCTACCTGGTGTGGTTAGTTAGACTACAGACAGTAACTCTACCTGGTGTGGTTAGTTATACAGACAGTAACTCTTCCTGGTGTAGTTAGTTATACAGACAGTAACTCTTCCTGGTGTGGTTAGTTAGACTACAGACAGTAACTCTACCTGGTGTGGTTAGTTAGACTACAGACAGTAACTCTTCCTGGTGTGGTTAGTTAGACTACAGAGTAACTCTTCCTGGTGTGGTTAGTTAGACTACAGACAGTAACTCTACCTGGTGTGGTTAGTTAGACTACAGAGTAACTCTTCCTGGTGTGGTTAGTTATACAGACAGTAACTCTTCCTGGTGTGGTTAGTTAGACTACAGACAGTAACTCTTCCTGGTGTGGTTAGTTAGACTACAGACAGTAACTCTACCTGGTGTGGTTAGTTAGACTACAGAGTAACTCTTCCTGGTGTGGTTAGTTATACAGACAGTAACTCTTCCTGGTGTGGTTAGTTAGACTACAGACAGTAACTCTTCCTGGTGTGGTTAGTTAGACTACAGAGTAACTCTTCCTGGTGTGGTTAGTTAGACTACAGACAGTAACTCTACCTGGTGTGGTTAGTTAGACTACAGAGTAACTCTTCCTGGTGTGGTTAGTTAGACTACAGACAGTAACTCTACCTGGTGTGGTTAGTTAGACTACAGACAGTAACTCTACCTGATGTGGTCAGTTAGACTACAGACAGTAACTCTACCTGGTGTGGTTAGTTAGACTACAGACAGTAACTCTTCCTGGTGTGGTTAGTTAGACTACAGAGTAACTCTTCCTGGTGTGGTTAGTTAGACTACAGACAGTAACTCTTCCTGGTGTAGTTAGTTATACAGACAGTAACTCTACCTGGTGTGGTTAGTTAGACTACAGACAGTAACTCTACCTGGTGTGGTTAGTTAGACTACAGACAGTAACTTCCTGGTGTAGTTAGTTATACAGACAGTAACTCTACCTGGTGTGGTTAGTTAGACTACAGAGTAACTCTTCCTGGTGTAGTTAGTTAGACTACAGACAGTAACTCTACCTGGTGTGGTTAGTTAGACTACAGAGTAACTCTTCCTGGTGTAGTTAGTTAGACTACAGACAGTAACTCTACCTGGTGTGGTTAGTTAGACTACAGACAGTAACTCTACCTGGTGTGGTTAGTTAGACTACAGACAGTAACTCTACCTGGTGTGGTTAGTTAGACTACAGACAGTAACTCTTCCTGGTGTGGTTAGTTAGACTACAGACAGTAACTCTACCTGGTGTGGTTAGTTAGACTACAGACAGTAACTCTACCTGGTGTGGTTAGTTATACAGACAGTAACTCTTCCTGGTGTAGTTAGTTATACAGACAGTAACTCTACCTGGTGTGGTTAGTTAGACTACAGACAGTAACTTCCTGGTGTAGTTAGTTATACAGACAGTAACTCTACCTGGTGTGGTTAGTTAGACTACAGAGTAACTCTTCCTGGTGTAGTTAGTTAGACTACAGACAGTAACTCTACCTGGTGTGGTTAGTTAGACTACAGAGTAACTCTTCCTGGTGTAGTTAGTTAGACTACAGACAGTAACTCTACCTGGTGTGGTTAGTTAGACTACAGACAGTAACTCTACCTGGTGTGGTTAGTTAGACTACAGACAGTAACTCTACCTGGTGTGGTTAGTTAGACTACAGACAGTAACTCTTCCTGGTGTGGTTAGTTAGACTACAGAGTAACTCTTCCTGGTGTGGTTAGTTAGACTACAGACAGTAACTCTACCTGGTGTGGTTAGTTAGACTACAGACAGTAACTCTTCCTGGTGTGGTTAGTTAGACTACAGACAGTAACTCTACCTGGTGTAGTTAGTTATACAGACAGTAACTCTTCCTGGTGTAGTTAGTTATACAGACAGTAACTCTACCTGATGTGGTTAGTTAGACTACAGAGTAACTCTTCCTGGTGTAGTTAGTTAGACTACAGAGTAACTCTTCCTGGTGTGGTTAGTTATACAGACATAAACTCTTCCTGGTGTGGTTAGTTAGACTACAGACAGTAACTCTTCCTGGTGTGGTTAGTTATACAGACAGTAACTCTACCTGGTGTGGTTAGTTAGACTACAGACAGTAACTCTTCCTGGTGTGGTTAGTTATACAGACAGTAACTCTACCTGGTGTGGTTAGTTAGACTACAGACAGTAACTCTACCTGGTGTGGTTAGTTAGACTACAGAGTAACTCTTCCTGGTGTGGTTAGTTATACAGACATAAACTCTTCCTGGTGTGGTTAGTTAGACTACAGACAGTAACTCTACCTGGTGTGGTTAGTTATACAGACAGTAACTCTACCTGGTGTGGTTAGTTAGACTACAGACAGTAACTCTACCTGGTGTGGTTAGTTAGACTACAGACAGTAACTCTACCTGGTGTGGTTAGTTATACAGACAGTAACTCTACCTGGTGTGGTTAGTTATACAGACAGTAACTCTACCTGGTGTGGTTAGTTATACAGACAGTAACTCTACCTGGTGTGGTTAGTTATACAGACAGTAACTCTACCTGGTGTGGTTAGTTAGACTACAGACAGTAACTCTTCCTGGTGTGGTTAGTTATACAGACAGTAACTCTACCTGGTGTGGTTAGTTATACAGACAGTAACTCTACTTGGTGTGGTTAGTTAGACTACAGAGTAACTCTTCCTGGTGTGGTTAGTTAGACTACAGACAGTAACTCTACCTGGTGTGGTTAGTTATACAGACAGTAACTCTTCCTGGTGTGGTTAGTATACAGACAGTAACTCTACCTGGTGTGGTTAGTTATACAGACAGTAACTCTACCTGGTGTGGTTAGTTAGACTACAGACAGTAACTCTTCCTGGTGTGGTTAGTTAGACTACAGACAGTAACTCTTCCTGGTGTAGTTAGTTATACAGACAGTAACTCTACCTGGTGTGGTTGGTTAGACTACAGACAGTAACTCTACCTGGTGTGGTTAGTTAGACTACAGACAGTAACTCTACCTGGTGTGGTTAGTTATTTTGTCAGATAGGATTACAAGGCTTGATAAAAATTTACAAATACTGTCAAAAACTTAGTAGAATGACCATGTGGGGTCTGTAAACAGTGGCAAGAATACAATCATCCAGGGAGTCTTTTGCCTTAGGCATGGTGTAGTACCTCAAAGGAGGACAGGTCAGTAGCAGCAGTGGGTTTAAAACAGAGTCCAGCCTTGTGTATGATGGCTGTCCCACCACCTCTTCCTTATTCACCAGATATCTGTGTGGTTGAAAAGCCCATTGGAAATGCCTCATTTAGAGACCAACACAGCGTTAGACATATACTCATCAGGTCTCAGCCAGGTCTCTGTTAAACTGATCATATCTATCTTACTGTCAGTAATACCAGGTCTCTGTTAAACTGATCATATCTATCTTACTGTCAGTAATACAAGGTCTCTGTTAAACTGATCATATCTATCTTACTGTCAGTAATACCAGGTCTCTGTTAAACTGATCATATCTATCTTACTGTCAGTAATACCAGGTCTCTGTTAAACTGATCATATCTATCTTACTGTCAGTAATACCAGGTCTCTGTTAAACTGATCATATCTATCTTACTGTCAGTAATAAGTTCATTTATAAGTGCAGCTTGAGGAGTGAGAGATCTAATATTCAATAGGCCAAGTCTGAGAAATACTTTAGGGCGCCTGTAGCTGAGATGTGATGAGTTTGTCTGGCAATGAGATTCCTCCCGTTTGATCCAGGCTGTGTTTGTAGTGTTTCTAGTCGGGGCCTGACAGGTTGGATGGAATGAGATTCCTCCCATTTGATCCAGGCTGTGTTTGTAGTGTTTCTAGTCGGGGCCTGACAGGGTGGACAGGTTGGATGGAATGAATAAATGGATGCAAAGGGACAATGTTGCTGGAGAGTACACTGGGTCCTCTGCAGATTGGATGTATCCCATCCCTTTTAAAGAAAGCGGGTCTCTCCCAGAACAGATCAAAGTTGTCCCAAAACAAAACACCTCCCACAGCTCAGAGCCTTTAGCCAGATATTGAAGTTATCGATACGGCTGAAGCATCCAAGCCCCGTCCGGTACCAGGGAATAAGGCCGGAGATTATTATGTTGTTCCCTGTGCTTTTTTTAGGTGCTGGAAGCGGTTTGACAGCTGCAGATCCGGGTCTGATGGAAGCGGGAGTAGCCGTGGCGTCTCCCTTTCTCTCCCACCTTCCTCCAGTACCGCTCCGCTGGATGAGGGGGTAGAGCAGGCAGCCTGTGGCGGGTGTGAAGGCCTGATCGACTTGTTCAGCTGGGCTAGAATGGATCCTTCCCCACGCCACTATAGCTGAGGAGCCCAGCCTGATGGAGGCGTGGTGCTTGGCCTGGTCGTTCAGGATGGTGGTCTCAAACGCCTCCTGTAATCGGGTAGTTTACTTTAGTGAGGCTAGGCCTTCCTGGAGCTCCTAGTGAAGCTGAATCATACAACCTTTTAAGCCACTGTCACGAATTCAGCCGAGGCTGCTCCTCCTCCTTGCTCGGGCAGGCTTTGGCGTTCGTCGTCACCGGAGTACTAGCTGCCACCGATCTATGTTTCTGTGTTCTACTTGTTTTGTCTATATTGCACACACCTGGTTCCAATTACGATAATTGTCCCTATTTTACCCTCTGGTTCCCTCATGGTGTTGTGCGTGATTGTTCGTTGTTTTGTTGTCATTGACATGTGAGTCGGTATTATCTTCCCTGCATGGAAGATATGTTTATTTACTTTTGACAAGTAAAGTACGTCGTTGACTAAAGTTCTGTGTCCTGCGCCTGACTCCGTCCTACCGCTACACACCGACGCATGACAGCCACAAATGTCTTTGCAACATCAATGAAGTTGTACAAAACAGTTCCCCAAATTGAGAAAAAGTGACATTTCACAACAAGGCTTGCAAATTAATTCACCATGACCATTTTAACTATGCAGGGTAATTGTTTATATCAAAGTATATATAAAATATAATCACCAAGATCCTCTCAACTGAGCATCACATGACTTTCAGTATGAAATAAAGAGTCGGCAGGCTAAATAATCACTGATATGGGGTCAGATCTTAGTTTCACCCCTCAATGGCTCAGTTTAGGATTGGGGATGAGGTAATGAAGTTTCCCAGACACAGATAATTAAGCCTACTCCTAGACTAAAGGGATGGTTCACCCAAATGACTTAATAGGATTGATTTCCTTACCCTGTAATCAGTCTATGGACAAGGTATGACAGCAATCCATGCTTTTGTGGAACAAAGTCAATGGGACCGATGTTAGTCTTTTTCACGCTTTATGTTCAAATCATCTAAGTAACTTAATTGAGCTACACAATCAATTTTAAATAGCCTGCTTTAGAATTATTTGGATTTTCAACAGATAATCTCATATTTCCTCTCTCTGTCTATCCTGTCCGATAAACAACAAATATGCAAAAAAAAATAAAATAAAGTGCTTTGTAGTCCAGGGCAAGTGTCCGGGAAACCAGCCCTTAAAAATTACCCTTAACACTTTGTGGTATCAAGCATTGGCTCAGAGACTGCACCATCCTCCTCCTCCTCCTTCTCTTTCATTTCTCTGGCGCCACCAAGTGGCGAAGTCTGGAACTTTACCTGGAACACATCCCACCTCTCAGGCAGCCAGACCTTATTGAACATCAGCTGAGCCAGCCAGGAGAAACCCAAGATGGCCGCCAGGGCCAGGAGCATACATATGGTCCTGATGGGGGAGCGTTGGACATAGACGCCATCCTCCAGGGTACATCCAGGGAAGTGGAGGACAGGCGGGAGGTTGAAGATGGGCTCCCCACAGAGGAGTCTCATCAGGCCCCCTACGAGGTATCCCGCCACGGCTCCATAGCCGTTGGAGACCTGGAGGAAAATGAAGATTTTTTTTTTTAGAAGTGATATTCTAGCCTAGCCTGACGACTCACACTAAATTCTTCCACTGCTCTGTCGTTCGCTACATACTTTAGTCTGAGTGCCATCATTGAAGTCGTTTGTGGTGACGAGGGGCATGAGGGGCGTTGTACAAAACAAAGTCATCAGTGATTGGATCGTCTCTAACCAATCAGAGTACCTGTGTTCAGGCTCTGGTCCAACCCATCGGTTTCTGGACCAATCAGACGGGCCTGAATGTGTTCCCATTCGGTGAAGAATCGGGGAGGTCCTCAGATCCAGACTCATTGTGGAGAAGAAACTAACGTCCGTGGGCGTGGCCTAGCGTTTGGCTGGAGCAAGGAGTCTGGGTAGCCAGGCAAATTATAACCTGGGCCTGCGTCCACAAAGCCTCTCAGAGTAGGAGTGCTGATCTAGGATCAGTTTAGCCTTTTAGATCATAATGAATAAGATGCTATGGACAGGTTAGGACCTGATCCTAGATCAGTACTCCCACTCTGAGACGCTTTGTGGCTAGGGCCCGTTTGTGCTCTTGCGAACTCCATTGCTGTAGTTGTCAAGCCAAACATTTGGCATGATGACGGCACAAACAGACTGGCACTCAGGCTAGTGACACAGATAGAACAATGAGACAGATATTTCACTGGATGTATAAATGTGAAGCATCCGGTTGGCGTTTCCACTCACTACCAAATGTGGTGGGGCAAACCTACTCATCAATTAAACATTTGATCTCAATACAGTTTTCTGTTCGCAAAACTAGAATCTGTTATGAACAGAACGGACTAAGTTTTGTAGACTTTACCCTTTGCAAAAGTTTTTTTTTAATTGCGCTGTTTAAAAGGAGTGCAAAGGCGAATTTACTTATTGCACACGCGCACTTCACAGAGTAGGTGTTCCCTAACGGAAATATACAGATGTATACTACAATGCGCCAATAGGATATCGCTAGCGTGTGCTTGACTCTGCCCACCGCCTTGCTTGTTCTGCCCACTATGACTCATTTGTTCCCATTGGAAACGACAAGCTGTGGTCTATCTTGGTTTAGTTATAAAAATCAATGTTTGTGATGCAGGGAAAAACACACACAATATCACCTCTGCATGTTTCACACACACACACACCTGGAAGAAGAGGACGCAGACGAGCTGAGGGAAGATGATGGTGTAGGAGAGATCAGACGCCAGGATCCACAGGGCAAAGGTACTGTTGTGGAAGAGAGTGAGGGCCATCCCACACAGCCCCACCACCACCACCGACACACGGATCACCCACTGTATCTCCCTGTCTGAGGCCTGGAGGAGAGATAGACACAAGATGGAGGCACAGTGGTCAGGACAGATCCAAGATGGTTGCACAGTGGGCAGGACAGATCCAAGATGGAGGCACAGTGGTCAGGACAGATCCAAGATGGAGGCACAGTGGTCCGGACAGATCCAAGATGGAGGCACAGTGGTTATAAACTCAATAGACGTATGAGATACAGATCCCCCACTGCATCTCCCTGTGTGACATCTGGAGAATGGGGGAGACAGACACAAGATGGAGGTACAGCAGTTATAGGGCGGGTTCCTCTTCCCAGGTGTTGCTGAGGCATGCCAAATCTTACAATGAGAGACAAACACAAGATGGAGGTACAGCAGTTATAATTATCCAAATCCTCAAGGTTGCACATTTTAATCCTCCTTATTTAAATGGAAACAGAGCCCTGTCCTCCTTTTCAATGTGATTTAGACAGTTGGAGTGTAGATAGTGGGATACAGATTAGTAGAGCTGAGAACAGGAGGAAAGTGGTGGGTGAATGGAAGGAATCAACCCATAGTTGGTCTGGGTGCTTGGGAGACTGAATCACTACCAATTGGTCAAACTCCCACACCCCCTCACTCACTCCAAGTGACGTGTAATACTCAGAGAAGTCAGAAGAGATTGACCAGCCCTGTGGTGTAGAACTCAGAGAAGTCAGAACAGCCCTGTGGTGTAGAACTCAGAGAAGTCAGAACAGCCCTGTGGTGTAGTACTCAGAGAAGTCAGAACAGCCCTGTGATGTAGTACTCAGAGAAGTCAGAACAGCCCTGTGATGTAGTACTCAGAGAAGTCAGAAGAGGGAGCACAGAGTTAAGGGAAGTCTAGACTATAATAAAAAAAAAAAAATTGGTCATTTAGCAGACGCTCTTATCCAGAGCGACTTACAGGAGCAATTAGGGTTAAGTGCCTTGCTCAAGGGCACATCGACAGATTTTTCACCTAGTGGGCTCGGGGATTAGAACCTGCGACCTTTCGGTTACTGGCACAACGCTCTTAACCACTAAGCTACCTGCCGCCCAGACTAGTGAGGACGTTATGACAACTGAGCTAACTGGTCTTGTAGGTGGTATGGAATGTGCATATGTTCAAGGCAATGACTCAGTTAAAAAAAGTCATCCAAAAAATATTATTTTAGTTTTAGGAGGCCACTCTCTTTGAACAGTGAGTAGGGCGGCTATTACTGTGAAATGTAAATCTAATTTGTAGGAACTTCCAGTGGGCTATAGTCTTGTTCCTTTGTACCAAAGATTGTCTATCCACCTCTGTTTGTATCCTACACTGTATTGTCTATCCACTTCTGTATCCTACGCTGTATTGTCTATCCACCTCTGTTTGTATCCTACGCTGTATTGTCTATCCACCTCTGTTTGTATCCTACGCTGTATTGTCTATCCACCTCTGTTGGTATCCTACACTGTATTGTCTATCCACCTCTGTATCCTACGCTGTATTGTCTATCCACCTCTGTTTGTATCCTACACTGTATTGTCTATCCACTTCTGTATCCTACGCTGTATTGTCTATCCACCTCTGTTTGTATCCTACGCTGTATTGTCTATCCACCTCTGTTTGTATCCTACGCTGTATTGTCTATCCACCTCTGTTGGTATCCTACACTGTATTGTCTATCCACCTCTGTATCCTACGCTGTATTGTCTATCCACCTCTGTTTGTATCCTACGCTGTATTGTCTATCCACCTCTGTTGGTATCCTACACTGTATTGTCTATCCACCTCTGTATCCTACGCTGTATTGTCTATCCACCTCTGTTGGTATCCTACACTGTATTGTCTATCCACCTCTGTATCCTACGCTGTATTGTCTATCTACCTCTGTATCCTACGCTGTATTGTCTATCCACCTCTGTTTGTATCCTACGCTGTATTGTCTATCCACCTCTGTTTGTATCCTACGCTGTATTGTCTATCCACCTCTGTTGGTATCCTACGCTGTATTGTCTATCCACCTCTGTATCCTAAGCTGTATTGTCTATCCACCTCTGTTTGTATCCTACGCTGTATTGTCTATCCACCTCTGTTGGTATCCTACGCTGTATTGTCTATCCACCTCTGTATCCTACGCTGTATTGTCTATCCACCTCTGTTGGTATCCTACGCTGTATTGTCTATCCACCTCTGTTGGTATCCTACACTGTATTGTCTATCCACCTCTGTATCCTACGCTGTATTGTCTATCCACCTCTGTTTGTATCCTACACTGTATTGTCTATCCACTTCTGTATCCTACGCTGTATTGTCTATCCACCTCTGTTTGTATCCTACGCTGTATTGTCTATCCACCTCTGTTTGTATCCTACGCTGTATTGTCTATCCACCTCTGTTGGTATCCTACACTGTATTGTCTATCCACCTCTGTATCCTACGCTGTATTGTCTATCCACCTCTGTTTGTATCCTACGCTGTATTGTCTATCCACCTCTGTTGGTATCCTACACTGTATTGTCTATCCACCTCTGTATCCTACGCTGTATTGTCTATCCACCTCTGTTGGTATCCTACACTGTATTGTCTATCCACCTCTGTATCCTACGCTGTATTGTCTATCTACCTCTGTATCCTACGCTGTATTGTCTATCCACCTCTGTTTGTATCCTACGCTGTATTGTCTATCCACCTCTGTTTGTATCCTACGCTGTATTGTCTATCCACCTCTGTTGGTATCCTACGCTGTATTGTCTATCCACCTCTGTATCCTAAGCTGTATTGTCTATCCACCTCTGTTTGTATCCTACGCTATATTGTCTATCCACCTCTGTTGGTATCCTACGCTGTATTGTCTATCCACCTCTGTATCCTACGCTGTATTGTCTATCCACCTCTGTTGGTATCCTACGCTGTATTGTCTATCCACCTCTGTATCCTACGCTGTATTGTCTATCCACCTCTGTTTGTATCCTACGCTGTATTGTCTATCCACCTCTGTATCCTACGCTGTATTGTCTATCCACCTCTGTATCCTACGCTGTATTGTCTATTCACCTCTGTTGGTATCCTACGCTGTATTGTCTATCCACCTCTGTATCCTACGCTGTATTGTCTATCCACCTCTGTTTGTATCCTACGCTGTATTGTCTATCCACCTCTGTTTGTATCCTACGCTGTATTGTCTATCCACCTCTGTTTGTATCCTACGCTGTATTGTCTATCCACCTCTGTTGGTATCCTACGCTGTATTGTCTATCCACCTCTGTATCCTACGCTGTATTGTCTATCCACCTCTGTTTGTATCCTACGCTGTATTGTCTATCCACCTCTGTTTGTATCCTACGCTGTATTGTCTATCCACCTCTGTTGGTATCCTACGCTGTATTGTCTATCCACCTCTGTATCCTACGCTGTATTGTCTATCCACCTCTGTATCCTACGCTGTATTGTCTATCCACCTCTGTTTGTATCCTACGCTGTATTGTCTATCCACCTCTGTTTGTATCCTACGCTGTATTCAAGCTGACAAATAGCAGAAAGCAGCAGAGTTAGATTAGAGAATAGATCTCTTGGCCAGTACAGGTATCAAACCTGAGACCTTTGCGTTATTACCACAATGCTCTAACCAGCTAATCAGCTTTATTACTAAAAGGAAATATATCTGTTGTGAAATGTATATCAACTCATAGTAAAAACTTCCAGTAGCCACGTCCTCTAGGCTATATACAGCAGCGGGCACGGAGAAGAGTATTTCACCGTAATAATCAGACAGGTCCTACTGAAATGTTGACTGTTGACTCAGATTGACTGTTGACTCAGATTTCCTACCAAAACGTTGACTCAGATCGCTGGATTCAGATCGCTGCTAACCATTACACCATAGAACCCAATACAAAAATACATTTGTGAAGTGTACAGATGTTTCTGTCCCTGGGGCACCAGAGAGCCATAAGAGAAAATATGTGTTGGCCAGTACGGGTATCTACCATGACCTTTTGTGTTATCAGCATGACGTTCTAACCAACTGAGCTAGCCTGCCACGTCACACCTTGGAGATGGGCACATTTCTAACGCAATGACTCAACAAAAGTGTTGTAATAGTATTTTTACTGGATAGCCGGAAGGCTATAACTCTGTGGCTATATTGGGAAATGCACCTGTACATTCAGTATCAACTCATAGTAGAACCATAGAGTGGGAACATCCAGTGAAGCTGTATGTACCAAAATGCTAACTATTACAACATAGAACCCGATGCACATTTATTCTAATGTGAATTGAAAAATGTCTTGCCAATGTCCCCCAAACAATGGACGAGATAGGAAAAAACACATTTAGTGGTGATTTCCAGATACGTGACCTATGACCTAGAACAGGGTTAATAAACATAATGGATCATCTCCATTGAGAATGCTTTTGAGTTCTGGACTAATAGGTTTATTAATCTGTGTCTGGGAAAAGAGCCCTAAATTCCTAACTCAATACAGTAGAGGCGACTACCTGGTCACACACACATTATTAGAACGAGGTGTTAGTGATGGGCTAGAACAAAAGCCTGCACCCAACCCTTCACCTGCTTCCGGATGATGTTCCTGTAGATGTTGGAGGAGAACATGGAGGCGGAGCTTAGGAGGCCAGAGTCCACTGATGACATCACTGCGGCGGCGATGGCCCCGATGCCGATGATGGACACGTAGGGCGGAGCCAGGTGCTGCAGGGCGATGGGGAGCACCAATCCCGTCTCGTTGCGCTCATACGGAGACGGAGACCCGTACGATGTCAGGTTCCAGTCTGGAGACACACCAGGAAGTGACAATAAAGTTAGGTTATTTTGACAATCACACTGGAGACACACCAGTAAGTGACAATAAAGTTAGGTTATTTTGACAATCACACTGGAGACACACCAGTAAGTGACAATAAAGTTAGGTTATTTTGACAATCACACTTTGACGAAGTCCGAAAGCGTAAACACGATGCAGTACACTGTAAAAGTTTCTTTTTCTTTTAATAATAATAATAATAATAATAATATGCCATTTAGCAGACGCTTTTATCCAAAGCGACTTACAGTCATGTGTGCATAAATTTTTACGTAGGGGTGGTCCCGGGGATCGAACCCACTACCCTGGCGTTACAAGCGCCATGCTCTACCAATTGAGCTCAGAAGTATTCAAGGGATCTAGTGCTCCACAGGGAGTAATAACAAACATGCACTCTAGCCACGACACCAGGACACTGCCAGTAGATTGGTGTGTTATGGTTCATGATATGAGGTAGATGTTATGAGCAGTATATGGCCTTCAGATAACAGTGAAACCGGTCAATGACACACAACTCTTCTTCTCTGCTTTATGAACCTTTTATAACACCTTTTAATAATAATAAACTTTATATTTGTCCATTACACTTGAAAACGTGAACATGTGTTTTTATCTACGTATCCCAACTCCCCCTGAGACACCCGCGGAGAGTTGGGATCAGAATCAGGGACAACCATTATACCGGCACCCCTGAAGCAATTGGGGTTAAGTGCCTTGCACAAGGGCACAACAACAGATTTTTCACCTTGTCGTCTCCGGGATTCTAAAACCTTTCTTTTTGTATTTCACTACCTGTTGAAGCTGCCACAGCCCCGACCAGAACAGAGGGGATCCCCAGGACGAGGACCATGGCGGCAGCCACGAAGCAGGTGACCTGGGCGTTAAACGAGGAGGAGGCAGAAAGCGTCCTCTGATGGAAACATTGGAAAGACAAGCTACCCAATGCCTGAGGAGAGAGGGAGAAGAGGAGGGAGGGTGGAGGGGGGGAGGAGGGGAGGAGGGAGGGGAGGAGAGGGGGAGGGGGAGGAGAGGAGAGGGGGTGGAGGGGAGGGAGGGGGGAGGAGAGGAGGGGGGGGAGAGGAGGGGGAGGATAAGGAGACAGAGGAGAAAGGGAATAACATAAAGGAGGTTGTTAGATTGTGAATTGGCGGCAGGTATCCTAGCGGTTAAGGTTCGATTCCCTGAGCAGACTAGGTAAAAAATCTGTCAATGTGCCCTTGAGCAAGGCACTTAACCCTAATTGCTCCTGTAAGTCGCTCTGGATAAGAGTTTCTGGTAAATGACGTAAATGAATAATTGCTGTTTGTGTGATTAAGGAGAAGTAGAATGAGGCCTTTAGTCTCCAGGATTTTTTTTTATTATTTTTTTTATTTCACCTTTATTTAACCAGGTAAGCCAGTTGAGAACAGGTTCTCATTTACAACTGGATGTGTTTGTATTGTCATGGTGAATGTAGAGAAAAGGGCTGTGTGTGGTTTTGGGGAACTGTCTGTTAGAAAGCTTGCGACTGGAAACCACAGATACGCTCCATGGCCTAACAACAACAAGATAGTCCAACAGCAGTTGAGATGGTCGAAACTCCCGGGTCATGGTTAGCAGAAGACCATGTGAAAGGTGAAATGGTCTGTGGAAAGTGCTGTGTCATGTTAGTGGAAAACTACTTTAGTATGTCATTGTATGGGTGGGGTAGCTTTGATAGGATATAAGAGAACGCTGCGCCACTCGAAAGGCACTGATTCAGCCAAGTCTTTTGCTATTAAACAACCGAACTTCACTCTTGAGTTTTGGCTCTTTTGTGGTAAACGAGTTTATTGCATATTGATTCATACTTATCAAGGTGGAGCAAAGAGGTTTGAGGAGTAAGGAAAACAATGGTTGGAAGATAGAGGAGATAGGACTGTATTGTAGAGGAGATAGGAGAGAGACTGGTGATATGACTGTATTGTAGAGGAGATAGGAGAGAGACTGGTGATATGACTGTATTGTAGAGGAGATAGGAGAGAGACTGGTGATATGACTGTATTGTAGAGGAGATAGGAGAGAGACTGGTGATAGGACTGTATTGTAGAGGAGATAGGAGAGAGACTGGTGATATGACTGTATTGTAGAGGAGATAGGAGAGAGACTGGTGATAATGACTGTATTGTAGAGGAGATAGGAGAGAGACTGGTGATAATGACTGTATTGTAGAGGAGATAGGAGAGAGACTGGTGATATGACTGTATTGTAGAGGAGATAGGAGAGAGACTGGTGATATGACTGTATTGTAGAGGAGATAGGAGAGAGACTGGTGATATGACTGTATTGTAGAGGAGATAGGGGAGAGACTGGTGATATGACTGTATTGTAGAGGAGATAGGAGAGAGACTGGTGATATGACTGTATTGTAGAGGAGATAGTAGAGAGACTGGTGATATGACTGTATTGTAGAGGAGATAGGAGAGAGACTGGTGATATGACTGTATGATAGAGGAGATAGGAGAGAGACTGGTGATATGACTGTATTGTAGAGGAGATAGGAGAGAGACTGGTTATATGACTGTATTGTAGAGGAGATAGGAGAGAGACTGGTGATATGACTGTATTGTAGAGGGGATAGGAGAGAGACTGGTGATATGACTGTATTGTAGAGGAGATAGGAGAGAGACTGGTGATATGACTGTATTGTAGAGGAGAGGAGATAGGAGAGAGACTGGTGATATGACTGTATTGTAGAGGAGATAGGAGAGAGACTGGTGATAGGACTGTATTGTAGAGGAGATAGGAGAGAGACTGGTGATATGACTGTATTGTAGAGGAGATAGGAGAGAGACTGGTGATATGACTGTATTGTAGAGGAGATAGGAGAGAGACTGGTGATATGACTGTATTGTAGAGGAGATAGGAGAGAGACTGGTGATATGACTGTATTGTAGAGGAGATAGACTGGTGATATGACTGTATTGTAGAGGAGATAGGAGAGAGACTGGTGATATGACTGTATTGTAGAGGAGATAGGGGAGAGACTGGTGATATGACTGTATTGTAGAGGAGATAGGAGAGAGACTGGTGATATGACTGTATTGTAGAGGAGATAGGAGAGAGACTGGTGATATGACTGTATTGTAGAGGAGATAGGAGAGAGACTGGTGATATGATTGTATGATAGAGGAGATAGGAGAGAGACTGGTGATATGACTGTATTGTAGAGGAGATAGGAGAGAGACTGGTTATATGACTGTATTGTAGAGGAGATAGGAGAGAGACTGGTGATATGACTGTATTGTAGAGGGGATAGGAGAGAGACTGGTGATATGACTGTATTGTAGAGGAGATAGGAGAGAGACTGGTGATATGACTGTATTGTAGAGGAGATAGAAGAGACTGGTGATATGACTGTATTGTAGAGGAGATAGGAGAGAGACTGGTGATATGACTGTATTGTAGAGGAGATAGGAGAGAGACTGGTGATATGACTGTATTGTAGAGGAGATAGGAGAGAGACTGGTGATATGACTGTATTGTAGAGGAGATATGAGAGAGACTGGTGATATGACTGTATTGTAGAGGAGATAGGAGAGAGACTGGTGATATGACTGTATTGTAGAGGAGATAGGGGAGAGACTGGTGATATGACTGTATTGTAGAGGGGATAGGAGAGAGACTGGTGATATGACTGTATTGTAGAGGGGATAGGAGAGAGACTGGTGATATGACTGTATTGTAGAGGAGATAGGAGAGAGACTGGTGATATGACTGTATTGTAGAGGGGATAGGAGAGAGACTGGTGATATGACTGTATTGTAGAGGAGATAGGAGAGAGACTGGTGATATGACTGTATTGTAGCGGAGATAGGAGAGAGACTGGTGATATGACTGTAGTAGAGGAGATAGGAGAGAGACTGGTAGTATGACTGTATTGTAGAGGAGAGGAGATAGGAGAGAGACTGGTGATATGACTGTATTGTAGAGGAGAGGAGATAGGAGAGAGACTGGTGATATGACTGTATTGTAGAGGAGATAGGAGAGAGACTGGTGATATGACTGTATTGTAGAGGATATAGGAGAGAGACTGGTGATATGACTATTGTAGAGGAGATAGGAGAGAGACTGGTGATATGACTGTATTGTAGAGGAGAGGAGTTAGGAGAGAGACTGGTGATATGACTGTATTGTAGAGGAGAGGAGATAGGAGAGAGACTGGTGATATGACTATTGTAGAGGAGATAGGAGAGAGACTGGTGATATGACTGTATGATAGAGGAGATAGGAGATAGGAGAGATACTGGTGATATGACTCTATGATAGAGGAGATAGGACAGAGACTGGTGATATGACTGTATTGTAGAGGAGATAGGAGAGAGACTGGTGATATGACTGTATTGTAGAGGAGATAGGAGAGAGACTGGTGATATGACTGTATTGTAGAGGAGATAGGAGAGAGACTGGTGATATGACTGTATTGTAGAGGAGATAGGAGAGAGACTGGTGATATGACTATTGTAGAGGAGATAGGAGAGAGACTGGTGATATGACTGTATTGTAGAGGGGATAGGAGAGAGACTGGTGATATGACTGTATTGTAGAGGAGATAGGAGAGAGACTGGTGATATGACTGTATTGTAGAGGAGATAGGAGAGAGACTGGTGATATGACTGCATTGTAGAGGAGAGGAGATAGGAGAGAGACTGGAAATATGACTGTATTGTAGAGGAGAGGAGATAGGAGAGAGACTGGTGATATGACTGTATTGTAGAGGAGAAGAGATAGGAGAGAGACTGGTGATATGACTGTATTGTAGAGGAGAGGAGATAGGAGAGAGACTGGTGATATGACTATTGTAGAGGAGATAGGAGAGAGACTGGTGATATGACTGTATGATAGAGGATATATGAGATAGGAGAGAGACTGGTGATATGACTGTATTGTAGATGAGAGAAGATAGGAGAGAGACTGGTGATATGACTGTATTGTAGAGGAGAGGATATAGGAGAGAGACTGGTGATATGACTCTATGATAGAGGAGATAGGAGAGAGAGACTGGTGATATGTCTATTGTAGAGGAGATAGGAGAGAGACTGGTGATATGACTATTGTAGAGGAGATAGGAGAGAGACTGGTGATATGACTGTATGATAGAGGAGATATGAGATAGGAGAGAGACTGGTGATATGACTGTATTGTAGAGGAGAGAAGATAGGAGAGAGACTGGTGATATGACTGTATTGTAGAGGAGAGGAGATAGGAGAGAGACTGGTGATATGACTCTATGATAGAGGAGATAGGAGAGAGACTGGTGATATGACTCTATGACAGAGGAGATAGGACAGAGACTGGTGATGTTAATGTATGATAGAGGAGATGCATATTTTTTACTTACCAAATGCTTATCTAATTATTATCTAACACATCAACCAACCAACCATCCATCCATCCATCAATGAATCAATCAGTTGATCTCACCACCAGTAAGAAGTCATCAATCCACTTCAAGACCTTCTCCTTCTCCATTGTCCCCAGCCAGGGAGCCTGGTAGGTGTGGTTGAAGGCTGTCTGGGTTATGTCACCCACCACTGGGTTGACCATGAGGAACGGGACACACAGCCACTGGCAGCAGAGACAGAAAAGCCCAAATTAAAATAATTAACTCCTGTCTTAAAGGTGCAGACACACTGAGACGCATGAACATACATTAAATCGTATATGATGAACATCATTTTCTGTTTTCGTCCATCAAAAGTACATCTGAAGTCAACTATTTTCACACGAGTTCCATCCGTTAAAAGACAAAAGACCGTTTGTGTGTTTTTTTGTTGGGCAATCATCCAACAACAGATTACTCCCATTGAAAAAGGTATTGACTCCATCCAAAATACACTGCTCAAAAAAAATAAAGGGAACACTAAAATAACACATCCTAGATCTGAATGAATGAAATAATCTTATTAAATACTTTTTTTTCTTTACATAGTTGAATGTGCTGACAACAAAATCACACAGAAATTATCAATGGAAATCAAATGTATCAACCCATGGAGGTCTGGATTTTGGAGTCACCCTCAAAATTAAAGTGGAAAACCACACTAAAGGCTGATCCAACTTTGATGTAATGTCCTTAAAACAAGTCAAAATGAGGCTCAGTAGTGTGTGTGTGTGTGGCCTCCACGTGCCTGTATGACCTCCCTACAACGCCTGGGCATGCTCCTGATGAGGTGGCGGATGGTCTCCTGAGGGATCTCCTCCCAGACCTGGACTAAAGCATCCGCCAACTCCTGGACAGTCTGTGGTGCAACGTGGCGTTGGTGGATGGAGCGAGACATGATGTCCCAGATGTGCTCAATTGGATTCAGGTCTGGGGAACGGGCGGGCCAGTCCATAGCATCAATGCCTTCCTCTTTCAGGAACTGCTGACACACTCCAGCCACATGAGGTCTAGCATTGTCTTGCATTAGGAGGAACCCAGGGCCAACCGCACCAGCATATGGTCTCACAAGGGGTCTGAGGATCTCATCTCGGTACCTAATGGCAGTCAGGCTACCTCTGGCGAGCATATGGAGGGCTGTGCGGCCCCCCAAAGAAATGCCACCCCATACCATGACTGACCCACCGCCAAACCGGTCATGCTGGAGGATGTTGCAGGCAGCAGAACGTTCTCCACGGCGTCTCCAGACTCTGTCACGTCTGTCACGTGCTCAGTGTGAACCTGCTTTCATCTGTGAAGAGCACAGGGCGCCAGTGGCGAATTTGCCAATCTTGGTGTTCTCTGGCAAATGCCAAACGTCCTGCACGGTGTTGGGCTGTAAGCACAACCCCCACCTGTGGACGTCGGGCCCTCATACCACCCTCATGGAGTCTGTTTCTGACCGTTTGAGCAGACACATGCACATTTGTGGCCTGCTGGAGGTCATTTTGCAGGGCTCTGGCAGTGCTCCTCCTGCTCCTCCTTGCACAAAGGCGGAGGTAGCGGTCCTGCTGCTGGGTTGTTGCCCTCCTACGGCCTCCTCCACGTCTCCTGATGTACTGGCCTGTCTCCTGGTAGCGCCTCCATGCTCTGGACACTACGCTGACAGACACAGCAAACATTCTTCACACAGCTCGCATTGATGTGCCATCCTGGATGAGCTGCACTACCTGAGCCACTTGTGTGGGTTGTATACTCCGTTTCATGCTACCACTAGAGTGAAAGCACTGCCAGCATTCAAAAGTGACCAAAACATCAGCCAGGAAGCATAGGAACTGAGAAGTGGTCTGTGGTCACCACCTGCAGAACCAGTCCTTTATTGGGGGTGTCTTGCTAATTGCCTATAATTTCCACCTGTTGTCTATTCCATTTGCACAACAGCATGTGAAATTGATTGTCAATCAGTGTTGCTTCCTAAGTGGACAGTTTGATTTCACAGAAGTGTGATTGACTTGGAGTTACATTGTGTTGTTTAAGTGTTCCCTTTAATTTTTTTGAGCAGTGTACTTCGACACAAAATTCCAACGTTTCCACGGCCTTAGACTCACCAGGCTGGTTTAGATTCAAAATGGCCGCCTGTTACTCACCAGACTGGATTGGATTCAAAATGGCCGCCTGTCACTCACCAGACTGAGGAAGATGAGGATGAGCTGGATGACGTCAGTGTAGGCTACAGAGTAGAGTCCTCCCAGTAGAGTGTAGACGATGGCCACCACTGCAGAAATCCCCACGGAGTAGGAGTAGGGCAGGTCCAAAATCACACTCATAGTGCCACCTGCAACACGCACACACGCACACACACACACCTTTAGCTCAGCGGGTTAACATAGTTTTGTGGCACCACAGATAACCTGATTTTACTGTTATTAAACCGATTTGGTCCCTCATCGTTATACTGGAAGTGTGAAGAGCCCTGCTTACTGTGCTTGAAGTAACAAACAACATTATTCATACACCAGCTAGAATGAACATGACTCTTTCAACAGTGGTAGGGTTAATTAAAAACACGTCTGAACTGTTTCCCCCTCCCTGATCTAAGTACTCTATCTAGACCCATCTGGGTCCAGCATCTCACCAAGCCGGGGCGTTGAGTAACTATTCCCCAAGGTCGTTGCTGTAAATGAGAATGTGTTCTCAGTCAACTTACCTGGTCAAATAAGAATAAAATGCATAAAATAAAGGGTTAAATCAAAATGAATAAAATAGTCGACCGTCAGGAAAGAATGTCTGCCTCTGAAATGGCACCCTATCCCCTATATAGAGCACTACTTTTGACCAGGTCTTATTGAGACTATATAGGGAATAGGGTAGCATTTTGGATGCATCCAATGACTTGACGTACATAACAGGGATGTATGGTGTCCAAAACTGGCTAGATAGTGAGTGATTGTGTGTTCTGTGTCAGTTTATCTAAGTTGTCCGATGCGGGGTAGAATATGGCTCATGCTTTGTAACACCAGACAGTGGCTAGCGGTTGAGATTCAACTACATTTTTCATTTTAGTCATTTAGCAGACGCTCTTATCCAGAGCGACTTACAGTTAGTGAGTGCATAGATGTTTTTTTGTGTGTTTTTTTTCATACTGGTCCCCCGTGGGAAACGAACCCACAACCCTGGCGTTGCAAACGCCATGCTCTACCAACTGAGCTACTACTTTTGTACTTATTACCTAGTCCGATGAGTGTACAGGCGACCCACAGTGCATCCATTACAAGGGCAGGGAGCACCAGAGCTCCACTCACTACTTTCCCATACTTGATCTGGAAGGGATCCATCATAGTAACATACTTCTTCTCCCTCATCGGCTTGGCAAAGAATATACCACCTGAGATATGAGATATGAGATGAGAGAGAGAGAGAGAGAGAGAGAGAGAGAGAGAGAGAGAGAGAGAGAGAGAGAGAGAGAGAGAGAGAGAGAGAGAGAGAGAGAGAGAGAGAGAGAGAGAGAGAGAGAGAGAGAGAGAGAGAGAGAGAGAGAGAGAGAGAGAGAGAGAGAGAGAGAGAGAGAGAGAGAGAGAGAGAGAGAGAGAGAGAGAGAGAGAACAGTGCACCAATAACAAGCCAATAAGGCGTGTAGAATTTTGGAATGAATTGAAGGTCAGTTTAAAACTACAGACTGGGATGTGTGTTTAAGCACAATGACGGGCCCGCCATTTAAAAGATTGGAAACTTTTATATTCTTACATTTTTCAATGATTATTTCTGATTGTGAAATAACGAACTTAGTGTGTTTGTATTTGTGCGTGCGTGAGTGTGTGTGTGTCTTACCGATGATGAAGGATACTGAGCTCTGTAGGGGCATGAAAGCCCAGACCAGACCCAGGTTAGGGTTATAGACAACCTCCGCTATCCCCACGATAAAGCCTCCTCCAACCCACGTAGCTGCAGGACACACACACACACACACACACAGTTTGTCCAAAGGTAAGAAATGATCTATGAATGTACACTTGTCAGACACTTTGTAATAATTAAAGAAAAAGCGACAGTACAGTTTGAATACAGTAATAGTGAGTACAGGTGTAAAGCTACAGTACAGTATGAATACAGTAATAGTGAGTACAGGTGTAAAGCTACAGTACAGTATGAATACAGTAATAGTGAGTACAGGTGTAAAGCTACAGTACAGTATGAATACAGTAATAGTGAGTACAGGTGTAAAGCTACAGTACAGTATGAATATAGTAATAGTGAGTACAGGTGTAAAGCGTTACACAGATCTAAAGACCCACACCTCACCTACCAGTCATGGTGAATATTCCCAGAAGCAGGCCGATGTTCCTGTCTCCCAGTAAGGTTATCTCTGTCTTGTCTCCCGTGCTCTTCTTCTCTATAGCCCTGGACTTCCGTGCCGCCCACAAACCTGTCCCCAGGACCAGCAGATAGAACACTGCCATGGCAACCACACCTGGGATGTTCAGAACCATGGTGGAACACTGGTGGAAGCAGTAGAACACTGACTGGGAACGCTTACAGAAAGAACAGTGACTCGGAACACTCACAGACAGAACACTAACTGTCAGGAGTTCTATCTACTGAGTTGTAGTAGTAGCAGCAGTATAGTCTTGTTCCTGGTTGGATAGCTCAGAGCGTCTGCTCTTTTCTACTTCTAGCTTGATTGGTCACCGTTGCAGTGGAGGAGGAGTAAAGGGAAGTGGGCAGGGCATTCAAAGCAGTAAGGAAAGCATGAAGTCATTGGTAGATAAATAGTATGAAGTCAGGAAAACATATGGTGATTGGTAGATAAATAGTCAGAAGTAAGGAAAGCATGAGTTACTGAGTACCTCTTTTGGGAGTTCCTTAGTGTTATTACAATGTGTTTCTCCAGTTCCCTTAGTGTTATTACAATGTGTTTCTCCAGTTCCCTTAGTGTTATTACAATGTGTTTCTCCAGTTCCCTTAGTGTTATTACAATGTGTTTCTCCAGTTCCCTTAGTGTTATTACAATGTATTTCTCCAGTTCCCTTAGTGTTATTACAATGTGTTTCTCCAGTTCCCTTAGTGTTATTACAATGTGTTTCTCCAGTTCCCTTAGTGTTATTACAATGTGTTTCTCCAGTTCCCTTAGTGTTATTACAATGTATTTCTCCAGTTCCCTTAGTGTTAGCTGTTCCTATAGTTAGCTGTGGTCGGGAGAGGTTGTGTTTTCTCTAGCAGGAGGTAAGCTTGGCTTCTTATATGGTGTTGAGTAAAGCTTAAACCATGTTTTTAGATTGTAGGTAGGTAGTTGTAGTTAGGTATTGTAGGTAGTTTATTTAGGTAGTTATTTAGGTAGTTATTGTAGGTTTCTGTAGGTAATTAGTGTAGGTAAGTATTGTTTACGGCGGAGCCCGGCGAAGCACGAGGCTAGCTAGCTAGCGGGTAGCTACTGGTAACGTTTAGCAACGGTGGACAGTTGTTTCCAATGTTATTTCACGCTTAAGAGTACCTGTAATTAAGCCAGCTAGCTACCTACCATTCAGCCGTTTTTCTAACCTCATTATCTGAGGCATCAACGTTAGGTAGTTAGTAGCTACTGTACTTAATTACACCTACTGATTGCAGAAGACAAATGTCAGCTGGCGTCGGGTAAGTTTGGCTTTATACATAGCTTGGGCTTCGTCGAGTAAGGCTTAATTATGTATTTAGATTGTAGTTAGGTATTGTAGGTAGGCCCCCAGCACGAAGCTAGCTAGCTAGCCGTTTTTCAAACAAAGTCAACACAGTAGCCATTGCTAGCTAGCCAACACGACCAGCTAACTGTACTGTAGCAGCTAAATACAATATATTTGTGCTAGCTAGCCAACGTTTAATTATTGCTGCGTTATGAAAGGAACTAGACACGGACACGAATTATCTGTTTAGTGTGTTAACACACTATTGGTAGTTTGTTGTAACCAAGTATTGGTGCTAAACTGTGTGTTATTGGATGCTAGCATGCTAGTTAGCTATGGTGTCATAGTTAGCTAGCTGAATAAAGTAAGTTGAGTCTATTCCTTGAAACATTGAACCGCTGTAGTTCACAACAATTCTAATTTCTAAAGTGGAAGTTGGGAGAGTTTTTGCTCGGGTGGTTCAGTGAAACAATTATAGTTTCTGAGGTGGAAGTTTTGGTGAGGGAGGCCCTACTCTCTCCTTTCCCAGATGTTTAGTTCATTTCATTCCGATCTCCTCTGTATTATTGTAGCCATTTGCTACAGCCTGTCAACTATGCCTCTGCCTATCCCTGTTCTCTCCTCTCCGCATAGGCTACACAAACGCCTCACACCGCGTGGCTGCTGCCTCTCTAACCTGGTGGTCCCTGCACGCACCCCACACCTGGAGTTCCAGGTCTCAGGCAGCCTCTGGAACTGCCGTTCTGCTGCCAACAAAGCTGACTTCATCCCAGCCTATGCTAACCTCCAGTCCCTCGACTTCCTGGCGCTGACGGAAACATGGATTACCACTGAAAACACTGCTACTCCTACTGCTCTCTCCTCATCTGACCATGTGTTCTCGCATACCCCGAGAGCATCTGGTCAGAGGGGTGGTGGCACAGGAATCCTCATTTCTCCCAAGTGGACATTCTCAATTTTTCCCCTAACCCATCTGTCTATCTCCTCATTTGAATTCCATGCTGTCACAGTCACTAGCCCATTTAAGCTTAATATCCTTGTCATCTATCGCCCTCCAGGTTCCCTTGGAGAGTTCATCAATGAGCTTGACGCCTTGATAAGTTCCTTTCCTGAGGATGGCTCACCCCTCACAGTTTTGGGGGATTTCAACCTCCCTACGTCTACATTTGACTCATTTCTCTCTGCCTCCTTCTTTCCACTCCTCTCCTCTTTTGACCTCACCCTCTCACCGTCCCCCCCTACTCACAAGGCAGGCAATACGCTTGACCTCATCTTTACTAGATGCTGCTCTTCTACTAATCTCACTGCAACTCCCCTCCATGTCTCCAACCACTACTTTGTTTCCTTTTCTCTCTCGCTCTCCTCCAACACTACTCACTCTGCCCCTACACAGATGGTAATGCGCCGCCGCAACCTTCGCTCTCTCTCTCCCACTACTCTCTCCTCTTCCATCCTATCATCTCTTCCCTCTGCTCAATCCTTCTCCCTCCAATCTCCTGATTCTGCCTCCTCAACCCTCCTCTCCTCCCTTTCTGCATCCTTTGACTCTCTGTGTCCCCTATCCTCCCGGACGGCTCGGTCCTCCCCTCCAGCTCCGTGGCTTGATGACTCATTGCGAGCTCACAGAACAGAGCTCCGGGCAGCGGAGCGGAAATGGAAGAAAACTAAACTCCCTGCCGACCTGGCATCTTTTCACTCCCTCCTCTCTACATTTTCTTCATCTGTTTCTGCTGCTAAGGCCACTTTCTACCACTCTAAATTCCAAGCATCTGCCTCTAACCCTAGGAAGCTCTTTGCCACATTCTCCTCCCTGCTGAATCCCCCCCTCCTCTCTCTCTGTGGATGACTTCGTCAACCACTTTGAAAAGAAGGTTGACGACATCCGATCCTCGTTTGTTAAGTCTAATGACACTGCTGGTCCTACTCACAAAGCCCTACCCTATGCTTTGACTTCTTTCTCCCCTCTCTCTCCAGATAAAATCCTGCGACTTGTGACTGCAGGCCGCCCAACAACCTGCCCGCTTGACCCCATCCCCTCCTCTCTTCTCCAGACCATCTCCGGTGACCTTCTCCCCTACCTGACCTCGCTGATCAACTCATCCTTGACCGCTGGCCATGTCCCTTCCGTCTTCAAGAGAGCGAGAGTTGCTCCCCTTCTCAAAAAACCAACACTCGATCCCACTGATGTCAACAACTACAGACCAGTATCCCTTCTTTCTTTTCTTTCCAAAACTATTGAGCGTGCCGTCTTTAGCCAACTCTCTTGCTATCTCTCTCAGAATGACCTTCTTGATCCAAACCAGTCAGGTTTCAGGACTGGTCATTCAACTGAGACTGCTCTTCTCTGTGTCACGGAGGCTCTCCGCACTGCTAAAGCTAACTCTCTCTCCTCTGCTCTTGTCCTTCTAGACCTGTCTGCTGCCTTTGATACTGTGAACCATCAGATCCTCCTCTCCACCCTCTCCGAGCTGGGCATCTCCGGCGCGGCTCACTCCTGGATTGCGTCCTACCTGACCGGTCGCTCCTACCAAGTGGCGTGGCGAGAAGCTGTCTCCGCACCACGTGCTCTCATCACTGGTGTCCCCCAGGGGCTCAGTTCTAGGCCCTCTCCTATTCTCCCTATACACCAAGTCACTTGGCTCTGTCATATCCTCACATGGCCTCTCCTATCATTGCTACGCTGACGATACACAACTAATCTTCTCCTTTCCCCCTTCTGATAACCAGGTGGCGAATCGCATCTCTGCATGTCTGGCAGACATATCAGTATGGATGACGGATCACCACCTCAAGCTGAACCCTGGCAAGACGGAGCTGCTCTTCCTCCCGGGGAAGGACTGCCCGTTCCATGATCTCGCCATCACGGTTGACAACTCCGTTGTGTCCTCCTCCCAGAGTGCGAAGAGCCTTGGCGTGACCCTGGACAACACCCTGTCGTTCTCCGCTAACATCAAGGTGGTGACCCGATCCTGCAGGTTCATGCTCTACAACATTCGGAGAGTATGACCCTGCCTTACACAGGAAGCGGCACAGGTCCTAATCCAGGCACTTGTCATCTCCCGTCTGGATTACTGCAACTCGCTGTTGGCTGGCCTCCCTGCCTGTGCCATTAAAGCCCTACAACTCATCCAGAATGCCGCAGCCCGTCTGGTGTTCAACCTTCCCAAGTTCTCTCACGTCACCCCCCTCCTCCGCACACTCCACTGGCTTCCAGTTGAAGCTCGTATCCGTTACAAGACCATGGTGCTTGCCTATGGAGCAGTGAGGGGAACGGCACCTCCGTACCTTCAGGCTCTGATCAGTCCCTACACCCAAACGAGGGCATTGCGTTCATCCACCTCTGGCCTGCTGGCTCCCTTCCTCTGCGGAAGCATAGTTCCCGCTCAGCCCAGTCAAAACTGTTCGCTGCTCTGGCACCCCAATGGTGGAACAAGCTCCCTCACGACGCCAGGACAGCGGAGTCACTCACCACCTTCCGGAGACATTTGAAACCCCACCTCTTTAAGGAATACCTGGGATAGGATAAAGTAATCCTTCTACCCCCAAAAAAAAAAAAAAAAATATATATATATATATATAAAATAAAATAAATAAAAAATAATAATAATAATAATAATAATAAAAATACAAATAAATTGTAAAGTGATTATCCCACTGGCTATAGGGTGAATGCACAAATTTGTGAGTCGCTCTGGATAAGAGCGTCTGCTAAATGACGTAAATGTGCCCTTGAGCAAGGCACTTAACCCTAATTGCTCCTGTAAGTCGCTCTGGATAAGAGCGTCTGCTAAATGACTAAAATGTAAATGTAAATGTGTTATTACAATGCGTTTCTCCAGTTCCCTTAGTGTTATTACAATGTGTTTCTCCAGTTCCCTTAGTGTTATTACAATGTGTTTCGCCAGTTCCCTTAGTGTTATTACAATGTGTTTATCCAGTTCCCTTAGTGTTATTACAATGTGTTTCTCCAGTTCCCTTAGTGTTATTACAATGTGTTTCTCCAGTTCCCTTAGTGTTATTACAATGTGTGTCTCCAGTTCCCTTAGTGTTATTAAAATTTGTTTCTCCAGTTCCCTTAGTGTTATTACAATGTGTTTCGCCAGTTCCCTTAGTGTTATTACAATGTGTTTCTCCAGTTCCCTTAGTGTTATTACAATGTGTTTCTCCAGTTCCCTTAGTGTTATTACAATGTGTTTCTCCAGTTCCCTTAGTGTTATTACAATGTGTTTCTCCAGTTCCCTTAGTGTTATTACAATGTGTTTCTCCAGTTCCCTTAGTGTTATTACAATGTGTTTCTCCAGTTCCCTTAGTCTTATTACAATGTGTCTCTCCAGTTCCCTTAGTGTTATTACAATGTGTCTCTCCAGTTCCCTTAGTGTTATTACAATGTGTTTCTCCAGTTCCCTTAGTGTTATTACAATGTGTTTCGCCAGTTCCCTTAGTGTTATTACAATGTGTTTCTCCAGTTCCCTTAGTGTTATTACAATGTGTTTCTCCAGTTCCCTTAGTGTTATTACAATGTGTTTCTCCAGTTCCCTTAGTGTTATTACAATGTGTTTCTCCAGTTCCCTTAGTGTTATTACAATGTGTTTCTCCAGTTCCCTTAGTGTTATTACAATGTGTTTCTCCAGTTCCCTTAGTGTTATTACAATGTGTTTCTCCAGTTCCCTTAGTGTTATTACAATGTGTTTCTCCAGTTCCCTTAGTGTTATTACAATGTGTTTCTCCAGTTCCCTTAGTGTTATTACAATGTGTTTCTCCAGTTCCCTTAGTGTTATTACAATGTGTTTCTCCAGTTCCCTTAGTGTTATTACAATGTGTTTCTCCAGTTCCCTTAGTGTTATTACAATGTGTTTCTCCAGTTCCCTTAGTGTTATTACAATGTGTTTCTCCAGTTCCCTTAGTGTTATTACAATGTGTTTCTCCAGTTCCCTTAGTGTTATTACAATGCGTTTCTCCATGTTCGCGGGAAGATAAAAGGCTAAACTTGTCCGAGTGTCACGGTTTACTTAGCCAGAACCCAGAAGCAGACCAGGACAAGGTACGTTGCGACAAAGGTGAGTGTTTATTAATAGATTCCGAGTGAGGCTGAATAATCCAGGGAACAGAGCGGGTGGCGTGGATGGGTTGTTGAGGGTGCAGTGGTTGGTCCGGTACTGGCTCGGCAGCCGCCGACCATCAGGCAGAGGTTGGGTGAAGGTTCCGGGTGAGAGACTGCAGACAGAACAAAACGGAGGTCAGTACACAGCAAGTCAAAAGGTGCAAAACAACAAAACTAACACTAATGGCTCAGAGACTGATACGCTGACAAACATACTGTTCATGGCTAACGATCCGGCAGGAACTGGATGTTGGGCCAGAGCCTAAGAAGGGTGATGATCAGGACCAGGTGTGCAGATTGCTGATGGGATGCAGGTGCGGAAAACAAGAGCGCTCCCCGGAGCGTTCCCGAACCCTCGGGAAACTGGAGATTACGAACAGGAACACTAGTCACCAGACAGGACCCGACTCAGACAGCCGGGATCGTTACAGTACCCCCCCTCCGACGACGCCACCGGGCGGACTCCCGGAGCGCCAGGATGGAGGCGGTAGAAGTCACTGATGAGGTCCGCATCTAGGACCTGTCGCCGCGGAATCCAACTCCTCTCCTCAGGGCCATACCCCTCCCAGTCCACGAGATACTGGAAACCCCGGCCCCGCCGTCTGGAATCCATGATGCGACGCACCGTGTAGGCAGGACCACCTCCGATCATCCGAGGAGGAGGAGGAGGAGGCGGAGGAGGCAACAGAGGACTGAGGAAGACAGGCTTGAGGCAGGAGACATGAAAGGTGGGATGGACTCTGAGCGTCCTCGGTAGTTTGAGTCGAACTGCCACTGGATTGATCACCTTCTCCACCACAAACGGACCAATGAACTTCGGTAACAACTTCCTAGACTCAGTCCGTAACGGAAGATCCCGTGTGGCCAACCAAACCCTATCTCCGATGGTATAGGTGGGAGCGGGGATCCGGCGACGATTCGCCTGGAGCTGATACCGGTCCGAAACTCTAAGGAGTGCCTTTCTGGCCCGATGCCAGGTCCGGTGGCAACGCGAATATGGGCCTGAACAGAAGGCACTGAGAGCTCCTTCTCCTGAGAAGGAAACAGGGGAGGTTGGTAGCCATACAGGCACTGGAAGGGAGACATCCCAGTGGCAGATGTAGGAAGAGTATTGTGGGCATACTCAACCCAAGGCAACTGAGAGACCCAGGAGGTGGGGTTGGAAGAGACCAGACAGCGTAGCGTGGATTCCATCTTCTGGTTGGCTCTCTCCGCCTGACCATTGGATTGGGGGTGAAAACCAGATGTGAGACTGACTGTAGCTCCAATGGCCAAACAGAAGGACTTCCAGACAGCAGAGGTAAACTGAGGGCCACGGTCAGAAACGATATCACTGGGCAAACCGTGGACCCTGAAAACCTCCCTAACCAGGATCTCGGACGTCTCCGAGGCAGAGGGAAGCTTGGCAATAGGCACAAAGTGGGCGAACTTGCTGAATCTGTCCACGATAGTCAGAACGACCGTGTTCCCCTCAGAAGCGGGCAACCCAGTGACGAAGTCCAGGGCCAGATGCGACCATGGTCGCCGGGGAATAGGAAGGGGGTGAAGTAGTCCAGAGCTGGGCCGATTGGTACTCTTATTCTGCGCACACACTGGACAGGCAGCAACAAAACCCCGAGTATCCTCGGCCATGGCAGGCCACCAAAAACGTCTGCGAAGAAACGCCATTGTCCGAGCCACGCCAGGGTGACAAGCCATCTTGCTGGCGTGGGACCATTTGAGGACAGCAGGACGAACCGACTCAGGCACAAACAACCGACCGGGTGGACCGTTACCGGGACCGGGCTGAGTCCGAAGGGCCGCCAGCACCTCCTCCTCAATCTTCCACATAACTGCTCCCACGACGCAGTTCCGGGGGAGGATTGTCTCGGTCTTGGACCCACTCTCCTCCGTCTTGGAGAACATCCGGGACAAGGCGTCCGCCTTGCCATTCTTAGATCCAGGTCGGAACGTCAGGGCAAACTTGAATCGTCCGAAAAACAACGCCCACCTGGCCTGACGGGGAGTTGAGACGTTTAGCCGATTGCACGTAAGCAAGATTCTTGTGGTCAGTCCAGACAATAAACGGTTGCTCCGCCCCCTCCAACCAGTGGCGCCACTCCTCCAAGGCAAGTTTCACCGCGAGAAGCTCCCGGTTACCCACATCGTAATTCCTCTCCGCAGGCGAAAGGCGACGAGTAGTAGGCGCAGGGATGGAGTTTACTGTCCGTGGAGCATCGCTGCGACAGGATGGCGCCAACTCCCACATCAGACGCGTCCACTTCAACGGCGAACTGACGGGCCGTGTCCGGTTGAGAGAGAATCGGTGCGTTGGTGAATCGCCTCTTCAAATCCAGAAACGCTCGATCCGCCTCCGGATTCCACTTGAAGGTCCTGATACTGGAAGTCAAGGCAGTTAACGGAGCGGCCACACGGCTGTAATCCCGGATGAATCTGCGGTAGAAATTCGCAAACCCCAAAAATCTCTGGAGTTGCAATCTCGTACCGGGCTGGGCCCATTCCAGAACCGCTCTAACCTTCTCCTGGTCCATCCTAATCTCTCCCCTGGAGATGATGTACCCGAGAAAGGATGTCGTGTGGGCGTGAAACTCGCACTTCTCGGCCTTCACGAACAGGCGATTCTCCAACAATCGCTGCAGAACCTGCCGGACATGCTGGACGTGGTCGGAAGGTTCCTTCGAGAAGATCAGAATGTCATCCAGGTAAACAAACACAAAGAGACCGATCATATCTCTCAGGACGTCGTTCACCATACTCTGGAATACCGCTGGAGCATTGGTCAGTCCAAACGGCATCACCTGATACTCGAAGTGACCCATCGGTGTATTGAAACCCGTCAACCACTCGTCCCCCCTCTCTGATCCGGACCAGGTGATACGCATTGCGTAGGTCTAGCTTGGTGAACACCGTAGCACCCTGTAAGGAGTCGAAGGCAGAACTCATCAAGGGCAGGGGATACTTGTTCTTGACCGTGATGTCATTCAACCCCCGATAATCAATACACGGTCGAAGAGAGCCATCCTTCTTCCCCACAAAGAAGAATCCTGCCCCCAGGGGTGATGACGAGGGACGAACGAGACCAGCAGCTAGGGACTCCTTGATGTAGGTCTCCAACGCCTCACGTTCAGGTCGGGAGATACTGTATAACCTTCCCTTGGGGTAGACAGCTCCAGGGACCAGGTTGATGGCACAATCATATGGTCGGTGGGGAGGGGAGTGACAGAGCCTTCTGCTTACTGAAAACTTCCCCCAAATCGTGATATGTCTCGGGAACCAGGGACAAATCTAGGGGTTTAGCCTCAATCACCTGACTGGGAACCGAATGGGGGCAGGCAGTCTTGAGACAGTTAGCATGACAATCAAGGCTCCAACTCGTTACCTTGCCCGTCACCCAATCGAACGTGGGATTGTGTTCCTTCAGCCAGGGGTATCCAAGGACCAGAGGAACATGGGAAGACGGCAGAATGAAGAATGAAATCATCTCAGAATGATTCCCCGACAACCGCATCTTAACCGGTTCAGTCCTCATCGTGATACGTGCCAGACTACTGCCGTTCAGAGTGGTCGCTTCAATGGCTTCCGGCAATTGCTCCTTGGAAAGCCCCAGCTGTTCCACCAACTCGGCATCAAGAAAGCTTCCATCGGCACCTGAATCGATAAAAGCGTTAAGCGCTAAGCTCTGATTCCTGTTCACAAGGGTAGCCGGGAAACGGGGTCTGACCGAGGTACTGAGAGGTTGAAACTGGCTCGCTAAAAGTCCTCCCAACTTTAGCGAGCCGGGCAGTTTGACGACCGCCGGGAACAAGTGGAGATGTAATGTCCCGAGCTACCACAGTAGAGGCAGCAGTTGGTCTTACGTCTATGTTGACGCTCCTCCTTGGTTAACCCGTGCCGCCCCACTTGCATGGGTTCAGAATCGGGATAGAGGACCTCTCCACTAATCCATTGTGGTGGAGAATGATCGACGTGTTCTGGTCCACCACCCGACCCGACTGGGAACTGAGAAGCTGATCGATTGGACGGACCCCATTGCTTCTCCCTCCTTCGCTCTCGGACTCGATTATCCACCCGAATAGACAAAGCTACCAAGCTGTCCAGGTCACTAGGCTCCGGATAGGAGATCAACTCATCCTTGAGCTGCTCCGACAGACCCTGGTAAAAGGCCGCTTGCAGAGACTCCTCGTTCCACCCACTCTCCACAGCCAACGTCTTGAACTCGATCACGAAGTCGGCCACGCTGCGAGTTCCTTGGCGAAGCGAAACAGGCGCCTAGCTGCGTCCCTCCCTCGGACGGAATGGTCGAAGAGCTTCCTCATCTCGGCCGTGAACCCCTGGTATGAAGCCATGCAGGGATCCTGTCGTTCCCAAACGGCTGAAGCCCACTCCAGCGCTCGACCACGCAGCAACTCAATCACAAAGGCTATCCTAGCCTTGTCTGTGGCATAAGAGTAGGGCTGTAGATCGAACACTAGTCCACACTGCATAAGGAAGGAACGGCATCTTCCCAGCTCCCCCTCATATTTATCCGGCGTCGGAACCTTGGGCTCACGGATGGACACAGCTTCAGAAGCGGCAGGCGAGATGGGTGAAACCGGTAGTGGATCCTCCACCGGACACTTGCGTTGGTTCTGGACCTCCGTCAGACCGGTAGAAAGGTTCGAACTGACAACGCGATCTCCTGTAGTACCATGCTATGATGGCCCAACATCTTCTCCTGCTGGGTAATAGCATGGCGAACAGAGTCCAGGTCCGCTGGGTTCATTACTGGCCGGATCGTTCTGTCACGGTTTACTTAGCCAGAACCCAGAAGCAGACCAGGACAAGGTACGTTGCGACAAAGGTGAGTGTTTATTAATAGATTCCGAGTGAGGCTGAATAATCCAGGGAACAGAGCGGGTGGCGTGGATGGGTTGTTGAGGGTGCAGTGGTTGGTCCGGTACTGGCTCGGCAGCCGCCGACCATCAGGCAGAGGTTGGGTGAAGGTTCCGGGTGAGAGACTGCAGACAGAACAAAACGGAGGTCAGTACACAGCAAGTCAAAAAGGTGCAAAACAACAAAACTAACACTAATGGCTCAGAGACTGATACGCTGACAAACATACTGTTCATGGCTAACGATCCGGCAGGAACTGGATGTTGGGCCAGAGCCTAAGAAGGGTGATGATCAGGACCAGGTGTGCAGATTGCTGATGGGATGCAGGTGCGGAAAACAAGAGCGCTCCCCGGAGCGTTCCCGAACCCTCGGGAAACTGGAGATTACGAACAGGAACACTAGTCACCAGACAGGACCCGACTCAGACAGCCGGGATCGTTACACCGAGTTAGCAACAGTAACCAAGGTGGCGGGGCTTAGCAAAGGGTCAATTCACAGCATGTATTGATGGGTACACTTCCGAGGAGGCTGGTGGGAGGAGCTTTAGGAGGATGGGCTCATTGTGATGGCTGGAATGGAATCAATAGAATGGTATCAAACACATACTGTATGTTTGACTCCCTTCCATTAATTCCATTCCAGCCATTACAATGAGCCTGTCCTCCTATAGGTCCTCCCACCAGTTTCCTCTGGTACACTTTCTGCTTTTACTTCCTGCTTAGCTCCTATGAGTACACTCCAAATATATATATATATATATATATATAAACCCTGGATTGTTGATGCTATGTATTGGCCATTGGGAGGCTTTGAAGCCACCGGTCGGCCATATTGGCACTCATTTACATTTACATTTACATTTTAGTCATTTAGCAGACGCTCTTATCCAGAGCGACTTACAGTTAAGTGAATGCATACATTTTCATACTGGCCCCCCTCAGTAGGAGCTGTCCTCCATAGGAATGAATGGAATTCTACAGAATTTCAATTAAATGTGTAAAGGATAAATTTAGATGTATTTAAGTATTTTTGTTGTAGTGGGGACAGTAACATTAATAATCTCTAAAAATGATACTTTAAGGAAAATGTTTGTATACATATATATATATATTTTTTATGTTTTGCTCACATAATACAATTTAAAAGTATACATTAAGGTGTCTGTAATAGAATAAATGTGGCAAAAAAGCGAATGTAGACATTAATAAATGCATTTCTAAAGCTTCTAAAATATTTTTACAACGATGAGGGAGTGCTAAGATGGAGGCATAGTGGCTGTTGACACTGTTTTGTTCACATGTTGTTTTTCAATGTTAGTTTGAGCTCAACTGCTAGAGAAGAGACAGACGTGCCGTCATGTGCATCCCTGTTACCACGGTAACCTCCCACCCTTAAAGGGGCAGCTGAAATTTCTTGTCTCACCTAAGTGACATTTAGTAATTTCTTATAATGAAAAAACACTTCCCCAAATACTTTCTTTGTGCTCCTACATTTATTTCTGTGCTCCTAAAAATGTTCTACTTAGGAGTACATGTGCTCCTTGTCAGCGTAGAGCCCTGGATATGTAGATTTAAAAC
The DNA here is from genome assembly GCF_020615455.1 of Coregonus clupeaformis. Lineage (NCBI taxonomy): Eukaryota > Metazoa > Chordata > Actinopteri > Salmoniformes > Salmonidae > Coregonus > Coregonus clupeaformis. Next base: position 89,409 of record NW_025534793.1, read on the forward strand.
AGGAGTGGACTCAGGACCCACCTTGTGAGACCCCGGCCTCGGGTGTGAAGGTTCAAAACAGGAGTGGACTCCTGTCCAAATGTGCAGTTTTATAGCTAATATCCTGCTATTCTACACATTTTGCCATGAGGCTGAGAGAAAATGTTGCATTTTAAAAGCTAATTTCCTGCTATTCTAAATATTTTTGCCATGGCTTATGACGTGCATATATGCTATGTGGGGGCTACGGGGGTGTGTGGTATGCCAGTGGCCCTCACTGACCCTATATAATGTCTCAGCTAAGACTAAACTACATCCACATACCACTGACCCTATATAATGTATCATACCACTGACCCTATATAATGTTACATACCACTGACCCACTGACCCTATATAATGTTACATACCACTGACCCTATATAATGTCACATACCACTGACCCTATATAATGTCACATACCACTGTCCCTATATAATGTTACATACCACTGACCCTATATAATGTCACATACCACTGACCCTATATAATGTCACATACCACTGACCCTATATAATGTCACATACCACTGACCCTATATAATGTTACATACCACTTACCCTATATAATGTATCATCAAATCAAATCAAATTTTATTGGCCACATGCGCCGAATACAACAGGTGCAGACATTACAGTGAAATGCTTACTTACAGCCCTTAACCAACAGTGCATTTATTTTTAATAAAAAGTAAAATAAAACAACAACAAAAAAGTGTTGAGAAAAAAAAGAGCAGAAGTAAAATAAAATAACAGTAGGGAGGCTACAGGGGGTACCGGTGCAGAGTCAATGTGCGGGGGCACCGGCTAGTTGAGGTAGTTGAAGTAATATGTACATGTGGGTAGAGTTAAAGTGACTATGCATAAATAATTAACAGAGTAGCAGCAGCGTAAAAAGATGGGGTGGGGGGGCAGTGCAAATAGTCCGGGTAGCCATGATTAACTGTTCAGGAGTCTTATGGCTTGGGGGTAGAAGCTGTTGAGAAGTCTTTTGGACCTAGACTTGACACTCCGGTACCGCTTGCCGTGCGGTAGCAGAGAGAACAGTCTATGACTAGGGTGGCTTGAGTCTTTGACAATTTTGAGGGCCTTCCTCTGACACCGCCTGGTATAGAGGTCCTGGATGGCAAGAAGCTTGGCCCCAGTGATGTACTGGGCCATACGCACTACCCTCTGTAGTGCCTTGCGGTCGGAGGCCAAGCAGTTGCCATACCAGGCGGTGATGCAACCAGTCAGGATGCTCTCGATGGTGCAGCTGTAGAATTTTTTGAGGATCTGAGGACCCATGCCAAATCTTTTCAGTCTCCTGAGGGGGAATAGGCTTTGTCGTGCCCTCTTCACGACTGTCTTGGTGTGTTTGGACCATGATAGTTCGTTGGTGATGTGGACACCAAGGAACTTGAAGCTCTCAACCTGTTCCACTACAGCCCCGTCGATGAGAATGGGGGCGTGCTCAGTCCTCTTTTTTTTCCTGTAGTCCACAATCATCTCCTTTGTCTTGGTCACGTTGAGGGAGAGGTTGTTATCCTGGCACCACACGGCCAGGTCTCTGACCTCCTTCCTATAGGCTGTCTCATCTTTGTCTGTGATCAGGCCTACCACTGTTGTGTTGTCGGCAAACTTAATGATGGTGTTGGAGTCGTGCCTGGCCATGCAGTCATGGGTGAACAGGGAGTACAGGAGGGGCTGAGCACGCACCCCTAAGGGGCCCCCGTGTTGAGGATCAGTGTGGCAGATGTGTTGTTACCTACCCTTACCACCTGGGGGCGGCCCGTCAGGAAGTCCAGGATCCAGTTGCAGAGGGAGGTGTTTAGTCCCAGGATCCTTAGCTTAGTGATGAGCTTTGAGGGCACTATGGTGTTGAATGCTGAGCTGTTTGGAGTGGGTCTAGGGTTTCTGGGATAATGGTGTTGATGTGAGCCATGACCAGCCTTTCAAAGCACTTCATGGCTACAGACGTCAGTGCTACGGGTCGGTAGTCATTTAGGCAGGTTATCTTAGTGTCCTTGGGCACGGGGACTATGGTGGTCTGCTTGAAACATGTTGGTATTACAGACTCAGTCAGGGACATGTTGAAAATGTCAGTGAAGACACTTGCCAGTTGGTCAGCATATGCTCGGAGTACACGTCCTGGTAATCCGTCTGGCTCTGCGGCCTTGTGAATGTTGACCTGCTTAAAAGTCTTACTCACATCGGCTACAGAGAGCGTGATCACATAGTCATCCGGAACAGCTGGTGCTCTCATGCATGCTTCAGTGTTGCTTGCCTCGAAGCGAGCATAGAAGTGGTTTAGCTCGTCTGGTAGGCTTGTGTCACTGGGAAGCTCGCGGCTGTGCTTCCCTTTGTAGTCTGTAATAGTTTTCAAGCCCTGCCACATCCGACGAGCGTCAGAGCCGGTGTAGTACGATTCAATCTTAGTCCTGTATTGACTCTTTGCCTGTTTGATGGTTCGTCGGAGGGCATAGCGGGATTTCTTATAAGCATCCGGGTTAGAGTCCCGCTCCTTGAAAGCGGCAGCTCTACCCTTTAGCTCAGTGCGGATGTTTCCTGTAATCCATGGGAGGAGGAGGAGGAGGAGAGAGAGAGAGAGAGAGAGAGAGAGAGAGAGAGAGAGAGAGAGAGAGAGAGAGAGAGAGAGAGAGAGAGAGAAAATATTCCACAACAAATCACACCTAAATTTATACCGCCCTCCAAAAAACACCATCACCTCCAACACTGTCAGACACCCCAACTAAACACCATCACCCCAACACTGTCAGACATTCAACTAAACACCATCACCTCCAACACCATGTCCTATGTTGAACATAATAAACAGCTCTCTATCCACCGGATGTGTACCAAACTCACTAAAAGTGGCAGTGATAAAGCCTCTCTTGAAAAAGCCAAACCTTGACCCGGAAAATATAAAAAACTATCGGCCTATATCGAATCTTCCATTCCTCTCAAAAATTTTAGAAAAAGCTGTTGCGCAGCAACTCACTGCCTTTCTGAAGACAAACAATGTATACGAAATGCTTCAGTCTGGTTTTAGACCCCATCATAGCACTGAGACTGCACTTGTGAAGGTGGTAAATGACCTTTTAATGGCGTCAGACCGAGGCTCTGCATCTGTCCTCGTGCTACTAGACCTTAGTGCTGCCTTTGACACCATCGATCACCACATTCTTTTGGAGAGACTGGAAACCCAAATTGGTATACACGGACAAGTTCTGGCCTGGTTTAGATCTTACCTGTCGGAAAGATATCAGTTTGTCTCTGTGAATGGTCTGTCCTCCGACAAATCAACTGTACATTTCGGTGTTCCTCAAGGTTCCGTTTTAGGACCACTATTGTTTTCACTATATATTTTACCTCTTGGGGATGTTATTCGAAAACATTATGTTAACTTTCACTGCTATGCGGATGACACACAGCTGTACATTTCAATGAAACATGGTGAAGCCCCAAAATTGCCCTCGCTAGAAGCCTGTGTTTCAGACATAAGGAAGTGGATGGCTGAAAACTTTTTACTTTTAAACTCGGACAAAACAGAGATGCTTGTTCTAGGTCCCAAGAAACAAAGAGATCTTCTGTTAAATCTGACAATTCATCTTGATGGTTGTAAAGTCGTCTCAAATAAAACTGTGAAGGACCTCGGCATTACTCTTGACCCTGATCTCTCTTTTGACGAACATATCAAGACTGTTTCAAGGACAGCTTTTTTCCATCTACGTAACATTGCAAAAATCAGAAATTTTCTGTCCAAAAATGATGCAGAAAAATTAATCCATGCATTTGTTACTTCTAGGTTAGACTACTGCAATGCTCTATTTTCCGGCTACCCGGATAAAGCACTAAATAAACTTCAGTTAGTGCTAAATACGGCTGCTAGAATCCTGACTAGAACCAAGAAATTTGATCATATTACTCCAGTGCTAGCTTCCCTACACTGGCTTCCTGTTAAGGCAAGGGCTGATTTCAAGGTTTTACTGTTAACCTATAAAGCGTTACATGGGCTTGCTCCTACCTATCTTTCCGAGTTGGTCCTGCCGTACATACCAATACGTACGCTACGGTCACAAGACGCAGGCCTCCTAATTGTCCCTAGAATTTCTAAGCAAACAGCGGGAGGCAGGGCTTTCTCCTATAGATCTCCATTTTTATGGAACAGTCTGCCTACCCATGTGAGAGACGCAGACTCGGTCTCAACCTTTAAGTCTTTACTGAAGACTTATCTCTTCAGTAGGTCATATGATTGAGTGTAGTCTGGCCCAGGAGTGTGAAGGTGAACGGAAAGGCTCTGGAGCAACGAACAGCCCTTGCTGTCTCTGCCAGGCCGGTTCCCCTCTCCACTGGGGTTCTCTGCCTCTAACCCTGTTGCAGGGGCTGAGTCACTGGCTTGCTGGTGCTCTTTCATGCCGTCCCTGGGAGGGGGTGCGTCACTTGAGTGGGTTGAGTTACTGACGTGATCTTCCTGTCTGGGTTGGCGCCCCCCCTTGGTTTGTGCTGTGGTGGAGACCTCTGTGGGCTATACTCGGCCTTGTCTCAGGATTGTAAGTTGGTGGTTGAGGATATCCCTCTAGTGGTGCGGGGGCTGTGCTTTGGCAGAGTGGGTGGGGTTATATCCTTCCTGTTTGGCCCTGTCCGGGGTTTCTTCGGATGGGGCCACAGTGTCTCCGGACCGCTCCTGTCTCAGCCTCCAGTATTTATGCTGCAGTAGTTTATGTGTCGGGGGGCTGGGGTTAGTTGGTTATACCTGGAGTACTTCTCCTGTCTTATCCAGTGTCCTGTGTGAATTTAAGTATGCTCTCTCTAATTCTCTCGTTCTCTCTTTCTCTCTGAGAACCTGAGCCCTAGGACCATACGTCAGGACTACCGGGCATGATGACACCTTGCTGTCCCCAGTCCGCCTGGCCTTGCTGCTATTCCAGTTTCAACTGTTCTGCCTGCGGTTCACGAAACCCCTACCTGTCCCAGACCTGCTGTTTTCAACTCTTAATGATCGGCTATGAAAAGCCAACTGAGAGACCTGAGCCCTAGGACCATACGTCGGGACTACCGGCCGTGGTGACTCCTTGCTGTCCCCAGTCCGCCTGGCCTTGCTGCTATTCCAGTTTCAACTGTTCTGCCTGCGGTTATGGAACCCCTACCTGTCCCAGACCTGCTGTTTTCAACTCTTAATGATCGGCTATGAAAAGCCAACTGAGATTTATTCCTGATTATTATTTGACCATGCTTGTCACTTATGAACATTTTTGAACATCTTGGCATGGTTCTGTTATAATCTTCACCCGGCACAGCCAGAAGAGGACTGGCCACCCCTCATAGCCTGGTTCCTCTCTAGGTTTCTTCCTAGGTTTTCGCCTTTCTAGGGAGTTTTTCCTAGCCACCGTGCTTCTACACCTGCATTACTAGCTGTTTGGGGTTTTAGGCTGGGTTTCTGTACAGCACTTCGAGATATTAGCTGATGTAAGAAGGGCTATATAAAATAAAATTGATTGATTGATTGATGTCAGACATCCCAACTAAACACCATCACCCAACACTGTCAGACACCCAACTAAACACCATCACCTCCAACACCATGTCAGACATCCCAACTAAACACCATCACCCAACACTGTCAGACACCCAACTAAACACCATCACCTCCAACACCATGTCAGACACCCCAACTAAACACCATCACCCCAACACTGTCAGACACCCCAACTAAACACCATCATCTCCAACACCATGTCAGACACCCCAACTAAACACCATCACCCCAACACTGTCAGACACCCCAACTAAACACCATCATCTCCAACACCATGTCAGACACCCCAACTAAACACCATCAACCCAACACTGTCAGACACCCCACCTAAACACCATCACCCCAACACTGTCAGACATTCAACTAAACACCATGTCAGACACCCCAACTAAACACCATCACCCCAACACTGTCAGACACCCAACTAAACACCATCACCTCCAACACCATGTCAGACACCCCAACTAAACACCATCACCCCAACACTGTCAGACACCCAACTAAACACCATCACCTCCAACACCATGTCAGACACCCTAACTAAACACTATCACCCCAACACTGTCAGACACCCAACTAAACACCATCACCTCCAACACCATTTCAGACACCCCAATTAAACACCATCACCTCAACACTGTCAGACACCCAACTAAACACCATCCCCCAAACACTGTCAGACACCCAACTAAACACCATCAACTCCAACACCAAGTCAGACACCCCAACTAAACACCATCACCCCAACACTGTCAGACACCCAACTAAACACCATCACCCCAACACTGTCAGACACCCAACTAAACACCATCATCTCCAACACCATGTCAGACACCCCAACTAAACACCATCACCCCAACACTGTCAGACACTCAACTAAACACCATCAATTCCAACACCATGTCAGACACCCCAACTAAACACCATCACCCCAACACTGTCAGACACCCAACTAAACACCATCAACTCCAACACCATGTCAGACACCCCAACTGAACAGCATCACTCCAACACTGTCAGACACCCAACTAAACACCATCACCTCAAACACCATGTCAGACACCCTAACTAAACACCATCATCTCCAACATCATGTCAGACACCCACTAAACACCATCACCTCAAACACCATGTCAGACACCCCAACTAAACACCATCACTCCAACACTGTCAGACACCCAACTATACACCATCACCTCCAACAACATGTCAGACACCCTAACTAAACACAATCACCCCAACACTGTCAGACACCCAACTAAACACCATCACCTCAAACACCATGTCAGACACCCTAACTAAACACCATCACCCCAACACTGTCAGACACCCAACTAAACACCATCAACCCAACACTGTCAGACACCCCAACTAAACACCATCACCCCAACACTGTCAGACATTCAACTAAACACCATCACCCCAACACTGTCAGACACCCAACTAAACACCATCACCTCCAACACCATGTCAGACACCCCAACTAAACACCATCACCCCAACACTGTCAGACACCCAAATAAACACCATCACCCCAACACTGTCAGACACCCAACTAAACACCATCAGCTCCAACACCATGTCAGACACCCCAACTAAACACCATCACCCCAACACTGTCAGACACCCAACTAAACACCATCACCTCCAACAACATGTCATACACTCTAACTAAACACCATCACCCCAACACTGTCAGACACCCAACTAAACACCATCACCTCCAACACCATGTCAGACACCCTAACTAAACACCATCACCCCAACACTGTCAGACACCAACTAAACACCATCAATTCCAGCACCATGTCAGACACCCCAACTGAACACCATCACTCCAACACTGTCAGACACCCAACTAAACACCATCATCTCCAACACCATGTCAGACACCCTAACTAAACACCATCACCCCAACACTGTCAGACACCAACTAAACACCACCAACTCCAACACCATGTCAGACACCCCAACTGAACAGCATCACTCCAACACTGTCAGACACCCAACTAAACACCATCACCTCCAACACCATGTCAGATACCCAACTAAACACCATCATCTCCAACATCATGTCAGACACCCACTAAACACCATCACCTCAAACACCATGTCATACACCCCAACTAAACACCATCACTACAACACTGTCAGACACCCAACTATACACCATCACCTCCAACAACATGTCAGACACCCTAACTAAACACAATCACCCCAACACTGTCAGACACCCAACTAAACACCATCACCTCAAACACCATGTCAGACACCCTAACTAAACACCATCACCCAAACACTGTCAGACACCCAACTAAACACCATCAACCCAACACTGTCAGACACCCCAACTAAACACCATCACCCCAACACTGTCAGACATTCAACTAAACACCATCACCTCCAACACCATGTCAGACACCCCAACTAAACACCATCATCCCAACACTGTCAGACACCCAACTAAACACCATCACCTCCAACACCATGTCAGACACCCTAACTAAACACCATCACCCCAACACTGTCAGACACCCAACTAAACACCATCACCTCCAACACCATGTCAGACACCCCCAATTAAACACCATCACCTCAACATTGTCAGACACCCAACTAAACACCATCACCCCAACACTGTCAGACACCCAACTAAACACCATCACCTCCAACACCATGTCAGACACCCCAACTAAACACCATCACCCCAACACTGTCAGACACCCAACTAAACACCATCACCCCAACACTGTCAGACACCCAACTAAACACCATCAACTCCAACACCATGTCAGACACCCCAACTAAACACCATCACCCCAACACTGTCAGACACCCAACTAAACACCATCACCTCCAACAACATGTCATACACTCTAACTAAACACCATCACCCCAACACTGTCAGACACCCAACTAAACACCATCACCTCCAACACCATGTCAGACACCCTAACTAAACACCATCACCCCAACACTGTCAGACACCAACTAAACACCATCAACTCCAACACCATGTCAGACACCCCAACTGAACACCATCACTCCAACACTGTCAGACACCCAACTAAACACCATCAGCTCCAACACCATGTCAGATACCCAACTAAACACCATCATCTCCAACACCATGTCAGACACCCACTAAACACCATCACCTCAAACACCATGTCAGACACCCCAACTAAACACCATCACTCCAACACTGTCAGACACCCAACTAAACACCATCACCTCCAACAACATGTCAGACACCCTAACTAAACACCATCACCCCAACACTGTCAGACACCCAACTAAACACCATCAACTCCAACACCAAGTCAGACACCCCAACTAAACACCATCACCCCAACACTGTCAGACACCCAACTAAACACCATCACCCCAACACTGTCAGACACCCAACTAAACACCATCATCTCCAACACCATGTCAGACACCCCAACTAAACACCATCACCCCAACACTGTCAGACACTCAACTAAACACCATCAATTCCAACACCATGTCAGACACCCCAACTAAACACCATCACCCCAACACTGTCAGACACCCAACTAAACACCATCAACTCCAACACCATGTCAGACACCCCAACTGAACAGCATCACTCCAACACTGTCAGACACCCAACTAAACACCATCACCTCAAACACCATGTCAGACACCCTAACTAAACACCATCATCTCCAACATCATGTCAGACACCCACTAAACACCATCACCTCAAACACCATGTCAGACACCCCAACTAAACACCATCACTCCAACACTGTCAGACACCCAACTATACACCATCACCTCCAACAACATGTCAGACACCCTAACTAAACACAATCACCCCAACACTGTCAGACACCCAACTAAACACCATCACCTCAAACACCATGTCAGACACCCTAACTAAACACCATCACCCCAACACTGTCAGACACCCAACTAAACACCATCAACCCAACACTGTCAGACACCCCAACTAAACACCATCACCCCAACACTGTCAGACATTCAACTAAACACCATCACCCCAACACTGTCAGACACCCAACTAAACACCATCACCTCCAACACCATGTCAGACACCCCAACTAAACACCATCACCCCAACACTGTCAGACACCCAAATAAACACCATCACCCCAACACTGTCAGACACCCAACTAAACACCATCAGCTCCAACACCATGTCAGACACCCCAACTAAACACCATCACCCCAACACTGTCAGACACCCAACTAAACACCATCACCTCCAACAACATGTCATACACTCTAACTAAACACCATCACCCCAACACTGTCAGACACCCAACTAAACACCATCACCTCCAACACCATGTCAGACACCCTAACTAAACACCATCACCCCAACACTGTCAGACACCAACTAAACACCATCAATTCCAGCACCATGTCAGACACCCCAACTGAACACCATCACTCCAACACTGTCAGACACCCAACTAAACACCATCATCTCCAACACCATGTCAGACACCCTAACTAAACACCATCACCCCAACACTGTCAGACACCAACTAAACACCACCAACTCCAACACCATGTCAGACACCCCAACTGAACAGCATCACTCCAACACTGTCAGACACCCAACTAAACACCATCACCTCCAACACCATGTCAGATACCCAACTAAACACCATCATCTCCAACATCATGTCAGACACCCACTAAACACCATCACCTCAAACACCATGTCATACACCCCAACTAAACACCATCACTACAACACTGTCAGACACCCAACTATACACCATCACCTCCAACAACATGTCAGACACCCTAACTAAACACAATCACCCCAACACTGTCAGACACCCAACTAAACACCATCACCTCAAACACCATGTCAGACACCCTAACTAAACACCATCACCCAAACACTGTCAGACACCCAACTAAACACCATCAACCCAACACTGTCAGACACCCCAACTAAACACCATCACCCCAACACTGTCAGACATTCAACTAAACACCATCACCTCCAACACCATGTCAGACACCCCAACTAAACACCATCATCCCAACACTGTCAGACACCCAACTAAACACCATCACCTCCAACACCATGTCAGACACCCTAACTAAACACCATCACCCCAACACTGTCAGACACCCAACTAAACACCATCACCTCCAACACCATGTCAGACACCCCAATTAAACACCATCACCTCAACATTGTCAGACACCCAACTAAACACCATCACCCCAACACTGTCAGACACCCAACTAAACACCATCACCTCCAACACCATGTCAGACACCCCAACTAAACACCATCACCCCAACACTGTCAGACACCCAACTAAACACCATCACCCCAACACTGTCAGACACCCAACTAAACACCATCAACTCCAACACCATGTCAGACACCCCAACTAAACACCATCACCCCAACACTGTCAGACACCCAACTAAACACCATCACCTCCAACAACATGTCATACACTCTAACTAAACACCATCACCCCAACACTGTCAGACACCCAACTAAACACCATCACCTCCAACACCATGTCAGACACCCTAACTAAACACCATCACCCCAACACTGTCAGACACCAACTAAACACCATCAACTCCAACACCATGTCAGACACCCCAACTGAACACCATCACTCCAACACTGTCAGACACCCAACTAAACACCATCAGCTCCAACACCATGTCAGATACCCAACTAAACACCATCATCTCCAACACCATGTCAGACACCCACTAAACACCATCACCTCAAACACCATGTCAGACACCCCAACTAAACACCATCACTCCAACACTGTCAGACACCCAACTAAACACCATCACCTCCAACAACATGTCAGACACCCTAACTAAACACCATCACCCCAACACTGTCAGACACCCAACTAAACACCATCACCTCCAACACCATGTCAGACACCCTAACTAAACACCATCAACCCAAACACTTTCAGACACCCAACTAAACACCATCACCTCAAACACCATGTCAGACACCCTAACTAAACACCATCACCCCAACACTGTCAGACACCCAACTAAACACCATCAACTCCAACACCATGTCAGACACCCTAACTAAATACCATCACCCCAACACTGTCAGACACCCAACTAAACACCATCACCCCAACACTGTCAGACACCCCAACGAAATACCATCACCCCCGAGACTGTCAGACACCCCAACTAAATACCATCACCCCCAACAACATTTCAGACACCCTAACTAAACACCATCACCCCAACACTGTCAGACACCCAACTAAACACCATCTTCTCCAACACCATGTCAGACGCCCCAACTACGGCTCTGTGTAATGTTTGCATGTTCCCTGTTGTTCAAGAATGAAACATTACCCGTATTTTAGGTGCTTTATGATGCTTGTAAAAAATGTTAATTGCTATGCTCTGGCCTGGTTTAACAAGTATGTGGTAGTAAATTCTTGTTGGACAGGCCTATACCAGTAGAATAACCATTTATTCAGATCAATGCTCTCAGACTCTAGTGAGGAATGGTGGGGCTGACTACCATCATCCATGTACAAACGTGTGGTTACTGTAGTTTACATTACATTTTCATCCATTTTCACACTGTACACTAATTTCAAGAAATAAAAAAATCACAGTTTAATTAATAATTTCATTGAACACTTCAGTGTTGTGATGCAAAAATCCTAGCAAAATGTATAGCGCATAGAATTAAAAAGGTATTGCCGGATATTATTCATTCTAATCAGACAGGTTTTTTACATGGAAGATACATTGGAGATAATATAAGGCAAGTATTGGAAACATTAGAACACTATGGAAAATATGGGAAACCAGGCCTGCTATTCATAGCAGACTTTGAAAAGGCATTTGATAAAGTTCGACTGGGGTTTATATATAAATGCCTGGAGCATTTCAATTTTGGAGAATCTCTTATAAAATGGGTCAAAATCATGTATAGTAACCCTAGGTGTAAAATAGTAAATAATGGCTATTTCTCTGAAAGTTTTAAACTGTCAAGAGGAGTGAAACAAGGTTGTCCACTATCGGCATATCTATTTATTGTGGCCATCGAGATGTTAGCGATTAAAATCAGATCTAATAATAATATCAGAGGATTAGAAATAAAGACCTTAAAAACAAAGGTGTCATTGTACGCTGATGATTCATGTTTTTTTTTTAAATCCACAACTAGAATCCCTCCACAGCCTCATAGAGGATCTAGATACATTTTCTAACCTCTCTGGATTACAACCAAATTATGACAAATGTACTATATTACGTATTGGATCACTAAAAAATACAATTTTTACATTACCATGTAGTTTACCAATAAAATGGTCTGATGGTGATGTGGATATACTCGGAATACATATCCCAAAGGAAATAAATGATCTCACTTCAATAAATTTTAATAGAAAATTAGCAAAAATAGATAAGATCTTACTACCATGGAAAGGAAAATACCTGTCAATTTGTGGAAAAATCACCCTGATTAACTCATTAGTATTATCACAGTTTACCTATTTGCTTATGGTCTTGCCTACGCCTAGCGAACAGTTTTTTAAATTATATGAGAAAAAAATATTCAATTTTATTTGGAACGGCAAGCCAGACAAAATTAAAAGAGCATATTTATATAATGAATATGAATTCGGAGGACAGAAATTATTAAATATTAAAGCATTAGACCTATCACTAAAAGCTTCAGTCTTACAAAAGTTATACTTAAATCCGAACTGGTTCTCAAGCAAATTAGTAAGATTGTCTCACCCAATGTTCAAGAAAGGCCTTTTTCCCTTTATTCAGATTACAACCTCACACTTTCAGTTATTTGAAAAGGAAATAATCTCCCAAATGTCACTATTTCTAAAACAAGCCATAGAAAGTTGGTTGCAATTTCAATTTAATCCTCCAGAAACGACAGAACAAATAATGCAACAAATATTGTGGTTAAATTCAAATATACTAATTGACAAAAAACCTTTATTTTTTGACAGAATGTTTAAAAAAGGTATAATCTTTGTAAATGATATCATCGGTAGGACTGGTGGAGTTATGACGCACATGCAGTTAACAAAAACATATGGAAATGTCTGCTCTACCCAAAATTACAACCAAATAATGGCAGCTTTACCGCAAAAATGGAAGAGGAAAGTGGAAGGGGGAGAAAGTAAGGAACTTGTCTGTCGGCCTTGCATTAAAGAACATAATTGGTTAAGGAAAACTGTGATAAATAAAAAAATATATCAGTTTCACTTAAGGACCAAAGGATTGACAGCCGTCCCATATAGATTGCAAAATAGTTGGGAAGAGATCTTTGATGTACCGATCCCATGGCATAGTGTTTATGAACTGACACGCAAAACGACACCGGATTCAAAAATTAGAATCTTTCAATTTAAATTATTATATAAAATCCTTGCTACCAATAGAATGTTATTTATATGGGGGGATACAATCTTCCCAGCTCTGCAGATTTTGCTGTGAAGAGACGGAATCATTGGACCATTTGTTTTGGTTCTGTCCATTTGTAGCTTGTTTTTGGACACTGGTCCAGGAATGGCTAAAGGATTGCAATATTTACCTGGAACTAACCTTGCAGATAGCATTACTGGGTGATCTGAAAAGCCATAGTCAATCAATCAATAATATAATAATACTTTTAGCAAAGCTGTTTATTTTTAACTCTCAATCTGTAGAAGCAATGAGAATAGAAAGGTTCAGAACTTTTGTAAAACATCACAGTACGGTTGAAATATATATGGCAAATAGAAATCCGATATGGATGGTGTTAAGAGATAGATGGGAGGTATTGAATAGAGTTGAAGGATGGGACTAATAACAAATAACAACAAATAATAACAAAGATAGCTAATAATGTAAAGCATACTGTGTCCATAATAAGTATATAGGCTGTATGTTGGGAGCTTTTGGGAAAGAGCACAGTTAGAAAGATATGGCATATAGAAGCAAACCGGATGGACATCATGAAAACGATCGGAGAGGTTGAGAGTAGAAGTAGTTCAGGAGCAAAAAATAAATAAATAATAATAATAATAATAATAATGATATGTATGTATGTATGTATGTATGTATGTATATGTATATATATATGTATATATATAATAGAATTATTGTAAAATTAACTGTGTCCATAAGGTGTAGATAGTAAGTATAGACCGGAAGTAGAGGCCTGGGAATTGTTGTTCACTAATTTACTCCAAGTAGGGAAAGGATGGTGGGGTTGAAAAGTAATAAAGGGGAGTATATATATAAAAAAATATATATATATAAAAATAAAAATAAAAATAAAAAACATGGGGGATTGGAAGTGATGCAGACAATTACATTGATAGAAGATACAATCTATCTGCAATATTAAGCTGATCCATTCCCCCCCAAAAAAAATAAATAAATAAATAAATAAATAAATAAAAATAATTTCATTGAAAATGTATTTAATACAAAATACTTAACAAAATAAAACACTTTACTAACAACGATCAAGTTGTACAGAACAGATCCCATATTGAGAAAAAGTTACATATCACAAGACCATTACGTGTGCAGTAGCTCAGTTAGGCATGACATAACTTTCAATATGAAATAATGCATAGGTAGGCTAAAGGTTTACCCTAACCACTGATATCTCCCCCTAATAGCTCAGGTTATAGGATTTCCCAGACACAAATAATTAAGCCTACTCCTAGACTAAAAAGCATGTTCAATGAATAATGTCCTCTTTCCGTTCTGCCTCTATCCTGTCCAATAAACAAAAAATATAAAAAGAAGTGGGGCTGGCTCACTCCTTTAAAGAAAAAACGCAACACATTGTGGTCTCAAGCATCGTCTCCGAGACTCTACCTTACTTTTCCACCACCTCCTACTCCTCTACCTCCTCTTCCTCCACCTCCTACTCCTCTACCTCCTCTTCCTCCTCCTCCTCTACCTCCTCTTCCTCCACCTCCTACTCCTCTACCTCCTCTTCCTCCTCCTCCTACTCCTCTACCTCCTCTTCCTCTACCTCTACCCCTACCTCCTCCTCCTCCTCCTATTCCTCTACCTCCCTCCTCCACCCCCTACTCCTCTACCTCCTCTTCCTCCTCCTCCTACTCCTCTACCTCCTCTTCCTCCACCTCCTACTCCTCTACCTCCTCTTCCTCTACCTCCTACTCCTCTACCTCCTCTTCCTCCTCCTCCTCCTATTCCTCTACCTCCTCTTCCTCCACCTCCTACTCCTCTACCTCCTCTTCCTCCTCCTCCTACTCCTCTACCTCCTCTTCCTCCACCTCCTACTCCTCTACCTCCTCTTCCTCCTCCTCCTACTCCTCTACCTCCTCTTCCACCACCTCCTACTCCTCTACCTCCTCTCCTCCTCCTCCTCTACCTCCTCTTCCACCACCTCCTACTCCTCTACCTCCTCTTCCTCCACCTCCTACTCCTCTACCTCCTCTTCCACCACCTCCTACTCCTCTACCTCCTCTTCCACCACCTCCTACTCCTCTACCTCCTCTTCCTTTTCCCCCACCTCCTCTTTCATCTCTCTGGCGCCTCCCTGTGACTTCACCCTGTACACATCCCACCTCTCAGGCAGCCAGCCCTTATTGAACATCAGCTGAGCCAGCCAGGAGAAACCAAAGATGGCCGCCAGGGCCAGGAGCATACATACAGTGGCTTGCTCATACAGGGGTATGTCTCTATAAGCGGTACCGGAGTGCCAAGTCTAGGTCCAAAAGACTTCTCAACAGCTTCTACCCACAAGCCATAAGACTCCTGAACAGCTAATCATGGCTACCCGGACTATTTGCACTGCCCCCCCACCCCATCCTTTTTACGCTGCTGCTACTCTGTTAAGTATTTATGCATAGTCACTTTAACTCTACCCACATGTACATATTACCTCAACTACCTCAACTAGCCGGTGCCCCCGCACATTGACTCTGCACCGTTACCCCCCCTGTATATATAGCCTCCCTACTGTCACTTTATTTTACTTCTGCTCTTTGTTTTTCTCAACACTTTTTTTTGTTGTTGTTTTATTCTTACTTTTTTTGTTTAAAATAAACGCACTGTTGGTTAAGGGCTGTAAGTAAGCATTTCACTGTAATGTCTGCACTTGTTGTATTCGGCACATGTGACCAATAAAATTTGATTTGATTTGATTTGCTAAAGTATTCACCCCCTTGGCATTTTTCCTATTTTGTTGCCTTACAACCTGGAATTAAAATGGATTTGTTGGGGGTTTGTATCATTTGATTTACACAACATGCCTACCACTTTGAAGATGCAACATTTTTTTTGGGGTGAAACAAATAAAACACAAAAACAGAAAACTTGAGTGTGCATAACTATTCACCCCCCCAAAGACAATACTTTGCAGAGACACCTTTTTAAGTAATTACAGGGGTATGTCTCTATAAGCTTGGCACATCTAGCCACTGCGATTTTTGCCCATTCTTCAAGGCAAAACTGCTCCAGCTCCTTCAAGTTGAATGGGTTCCGCTGGTGTACAGCAATCTTTAAGTCATACCACAGATTCTCAATTGGATTGAGGTCTGGGCTTTGACTAGGCCATTCCAATACATTTAAATGTTTCCCCTAAAACCACTCAAGTGTTGCTTTAGCAGTATGCTTAGGGTCGTTGTCCTGCTGGAAGGTGAAATTTTCCGTTAATTATTTTATAAATTTTTTTGAAACAAGTAATTTTTTTCATGTCACTTCACCAATTTGGACTATTTTGTGTATGTCCATTACATGAAATCCAAATAAAAATCTATTTAAATTACAGGTTGTAATGCAACAAAATAGGAAAAATGCCAAGGGGGATGAATACTTTTTGCAAGTCACTGTACAAGCTGGAGGAACAGCGGTCATACTGATCCAAGATGGATGCACAGTAATCAGGACAGATCCAAGGCTACAACAGAGCCTGGATTCAAACCAGGATCTCTAGTGGCACAGCTAGCACTGCGATGCAGTGCCTTAGACCACTGCGCCAATTGCCATTGTGCCACGCTACCTCACTCCAAGTGGAGGGTTGCCCATCACAGCTTGAACAGCCCTGTGGTGTAGTACTCAGAAAAGTCAGAAGACCTTGAACAGCCCTGTGGTGTAGAACTCAGAGAAGTCAGAAGAGCTTGAACAGCTCTGTGGTGTAGAACTCAGAGAAGTCAGAAGAGCTTGAACAGCCCTGTGGTGTAGTACTCAGAGAAGTCAGAACAGCCCTGTGGTGTAGTACTCAGAGAAGTCAGAAGAGCCCTGTGGTGTAATACTCAGAGAAGTCAGAAGAGCTTGAACAGCCCTGTGGTGTAGTACTCAGAGAAGTCAGAACAGCCCTGTGGTGTAGTACTCAGAGAAGTCAGAAGAGCCCTGTGGTGTAATACTCAGAGAAGTCAGAAGAGCTTGAACAGCAATGTGGTGTAGTACTCAGAGAAGTCAGAACAGCCCTGTGGTGTAGTACTCAGAGAAGTCAGAAGAGCCCTGTGGTGTAATACTCAGAGAAGTCAGAAGAGCTTGAACAGCCCTGTGGTGTAGTACTCAGAGAAGTCAGAACAGCCCTGTGGTGTAGTACTCAGAGAAGTCAGAAGAGCCCTGTGGTGTAATACTCAGAGAAGTCAGAAGAGCTTGAACAGCCCTGTGGTGTAGTACTCAGAGAAGTCAGAACAGCTTGAACAGCCCTGTGGTGTAGAACTCAGAGAAGTCAGAAGAGCTTGAACAGCCCTGTGGTGTAGAACTCAGAGAAGTCAGAACAGCCCTGTGGTGTAGAATTCAGAGAAGTCAGAACAGCCCTGTGGTGTAGAACTCAGAGAAGTCAGAAGAGCCCTGTGGTGTAGAATTCAGAGAAGTCAGAACAGCCCTGTGGTGTAGTACTCAGAGAAGTCAGAACAGCCCTGTGGTGTAGAATTCAGAGAAGTCAGAACAGCCCTGTGGTGTAGAACTCAGAGAAGTCAGAAGTGCTTGAACAGCCCTGTGGTGTAGAACTCAGAGAAGTCAGAACAGCCCTGTGGTGTAATACTCAGAGAAGTCAGAAGAGGGAGCACAGTGGTGAGGGAAGTCTAGACTAGTGAGGACGTTATGAATGGTAGGGCAACTGAGCCAGAGATGCTGGATATAATGATGAGATGCTTGTGTCTACACCCTAACAATGGCATTCGTTGTCCACAGGGTGGAACGGCGGGCAGTCTTGCTCCTGCCTATCCTTTCTTTGGATTGGTGGATGCATCTCATTATTTGAATACTTTTTTGAGTATTCGATGAGGGATGTTGACGTCAACCGCCTGTGTTCAATGGAGAGTGAGATTCTATGCTGATGAGTATGCACATACCATCTCGAATTTCAACAATTTCAGCAACTCAGATATCAAGCGTTTTTTCTCAAACTTGCCAAAATGTCACATGCATCACACTTACAGTATAAGCAGGTTAGGATAATTAACGTGGCAGGTTAGGTGATTTACCCGAATGTAGTGGGCCAGTCATTCACGCGGACCAATGACTGCCAACACCATATGTTCTTTTTTTACATTTACATCATTTAGCAGACGCTCTTATCCAGAGCGACTTACATTAGCAATTAGGGTTAAGTGCCTTGCTCAAGGGCACATCGACAGATTATTCACCTAGTCTGCTCGGGGATTAGAACCAGCAACCTTTTGGTTACTGGCACAACGCTCTTAACCATTAAGCTACAGTTTAGAGGAAAGCACCGTCACCAGGTAGGTCCCACCAAGATTTGAACTCAGATTGTAAGACTCAGAATCTTAAGTGATCGCCGTTACACCATAGAACCCAATTGTGATCACATCAGTGAAGTGTACAAATTGTACTGTCCTTGTTTCACCGGAGAAACAGAGAAAATATCTCCTGGCCAGTACAGGTATGAAACCTGCGACCTTCAAGATATTAGCACATCGCTTTAACCAACGGGGCTAACCTGCCATGTAACAACTTGGAAATCTGCATATTTCCTTCACGATTGATTCAATGAGGGGGAAACAATCTCAAATATTGTCACTTTTAAGGGGCAGCAATTAGGCTATTAGCAAATGTAGTAGACAATCACAGTAAGCATTTCCTTTAGGCTAGACGTTCGCGCATACCAAAAGACTGCTTATAGACTCCCCCACCCCGCTTTTTTTCTCACATGCTACTATATTAAACAGGAGTATGTCTCTGCAAAAGCAGAGAAGGTCCTACTGAGATTTGAACTTAGAACACTGGATTCAAAGTCCAGAGTGCTAACCATTACACCATACTGATTGCTTTTGAGAATGGTACAGATTTTCTCAAACTTCTTGTGCAGCATATTACCAAATGTAGAACCCCAGTCATTTTTTGTAGCAAATACTGATGGCACAGTATTCATTTTCTGGTTCACAGGACAGGACTATGTCACCACATAGGCCATACCAAGATCTGAACTCAGGATTCAGAGTCCAGAGTGCTAACCATTAAACCATAGCACCCAATAACGATTTATTGGAGAATTTGTACAGATTTTTTAGCTGCGTATTACCAGGCCATGTTTTGTAGCAAATGCTGACAACACAGTAATCATTCTCATGCCGCTTTATTCTAGGTCACAGCGGAGGACTGTGTCACCAGTTAGAATATACTGAGATTTGAACTCAGAGTCCTGAGTGCTAACCATTACACCATAGAATCCAGTATAGTACAATTAAGTGAAGTCTTCAGATTTTACTGTCCTTGCTTAACCAATGAATCCTCAGGAGAACATATTATTATCAGGCTATTTTAACGGTTCAGAACAAAATCAAAGCAGGTTCTACCGTGACTTGAACTCGGATCATTGGATTCAATGTCCAGAGTGCTAAACATTACACCATACAACCTTATATTGGTTGCTTTTGGGAATTTTAAAGATTTTTTACAACTTTTTGTGCGGGCTATTAAGAAACATAACACCAGCACTTCTTTTGTAGCAAATACTGACACCACAGCATTCTTTTTCATACTGCTGGTTCCGGTTCACTGGAGAGGACTGTCACCTGGTAGGTCCTACCGAGATTTGAACTCAGAGTTCAAAATTCAGAATGCTAACCATTACACCATAGAAACTGAATTTGTTCACGTCAGTAAAGTGTATAGATTTGCCTGTTCTTGGTTCACCGGAGATACAGAGACAATTCCACCTGGGCTGTACAGGTATGAAACCTGCGACCTTCAAGTTATTAGCACATCGCTTTAACCAACGGGGCTAACCTAAAACCTAAATCTGCATATTTCCTTCACGATTGATTCAATGAGGGGGAAACAATCTCAAATATTGTCACTTTTAAGTGGCAGCAAGTAGGCTATAGCAAATGCAGTAGACAATCACAGTAAGCATTTCCTTTAGGCTAGCCGTTCGCGCGTACCGATGACTGCTTATCGACGCCCCCCAATCACTTGTTTTATTCACACATTACTATATTAAAGTTGACAGAAGAGGAGTATGTCATTGCAAAATGAGTATAGGTCCTACCGAGATTTGAACTTGGATCGCAGGATTCAGTCCTGAGTGCTAACCATTACACCATAGAACCCTGTATAAAATAGATTAGTCAGGTGTTCAGATTTGACTGTCCTTGGTTCACCAGAGAAACTGCAGGAGCAAAGATTATTTTCAGACTATTTGAATGGTTCAGAACAAATAAAAAGCAGGTTCTACCGAGACTTGAACTCGGATCATTGAATTCAATGTCCAGAGTACTAAACATTACACCATAGAACCTGATAATGATTGCTTTTGGGAATTGTACAGATTTTTAAAAACTCTTTGTGCTGCATATCAACAGTCTATCTTTAAGAGCAAATGCTGCCAACACAGTATTTTTTTTCATACTGCTTTACTCCAGGTCACAGAGGTGGATTGTGTCACATGGTAGGTTCTACCGAGACTTGAACTCGGATCGCAGAATTCAGAGTCCTGAGTGCTAACAATTACACCATAGAACCCTATATAGAACACTTCAGTGTAGTGTTCAGACTTTGCTGTCCTTGGTTAAACATGCAATTCTCAGGAGAACAGATTATTATCAGGCTAGTTTAACGGTTAAAAACTAAACCAAAACTGGTTCTACCGAGACTTGAACTCGGATCACTGGATTCAAAGTCCAGAGTGCTAACCATTACACCATAGAAATTGATATTGGTTGTTTTTGGGAATTTTACAGATTTTTCTACAACTTTTTGTGTGGGATATTAAGAAACATAACACCAGCCCTTCTTTTGTAGCAAATACTGACACCACAGCATTATTTTTCATACTGCTGGATTCCGGTTCACTGGAGAGGACTGTCCCCTGGTAGGTTTATCAATATTTGAACTCAGAGATCAGGATTCAGAGTGCTAACCATTACACCATAGAAACTGAATTTGTTCACGTCAGTGAAGTGTATAGAATTGCCTGTTCTTGGTTCACCGGAGAAACAGAGACAATTCCACCTGGGCTGTACAGGTATGAAACCTGCGACCTTCAAGTTATTAGCACATCGCTTTAAACAACGGGGCTAACCTGCCATGTAACAACTTGGAAATCTGCATATTTTCATCACAATTGATTCAATGAGGGGGAAACAATCTCAAATATTGTCACTTTTAAGGGACAGCAAGTAGGCTATAGCAACTGCAGTAGACAATCACAGTAAGCATTTCCTTTAGGCTAGCCGTTCGCGCGTACCGATGACTGCTTATCGACGCCCCCCAATCACTTGTTTTATTCACACATTACTATATTAAAGTTGACAGGAGAGGAGTATGTAATTGCAAAAGGAGGATGGGTCCTACCGAGATTTGAACTCGGATCGCAAGATTCAGAGTCCTGAGTGCTAACCATTACATCATAGAACCCTGTATTGACTATGTTAGTCAGGTGTTCAGATTTTACTGTCCTTGGTTCACCAGAGAAACTGCAGGAGCAAAGATTATTATCAGGCTATTTGAATGGTTCAGAACAAATAAAAAGGAGGTTCTACCGAGACTTGAACTCGGATTATTGGATTCAATGTCCAGAGTGCTAAACATTACACCATAGAACCTGATAATGATTGCTTTAGGGAATTGTACAGATTTTTAAAAACTCTTTGTGCTGCATATCACCAGTCTATCTTTAAGAGCAAATGCTGACAACTCAGTACATTTTTTTCATACTGCTTTATTCCAGGTCACAGAGGTGGATTGTGTCACCTGGTAGGTTCTACCGAGATTTGAACTCAGATCACAGGATTCAGAGTCCTGAGTGCTAACCATTACACCATAGAACCCTGTATAGAACACTTCAGTGTAGTGTTCAGACTTTGCTGTCCTTGGTTAAACATGCAATTCTCAGGAGAACAGATTATTATCAGGCTAGTTTAACGGTTCAGAACAAAACCAAAACAGGTTCTACCGAGACTTGAACTCGGATCACTGGATTCAAAGTCCAGAGTGCTAACCATTACACCATAGAACCCTGTATAGAATACATTAGTCAGGTATTCAGATTTTACTGTCCTTGGTTCACCAGAGAAACTGCAGGAGCAAAGATTATTTTCAGGCTATTTGAATGGTTCAGAACAAATTAAAAGCAGGTTCTACCAAGACTTGAACTCGGATCATTGGATTCAATGTCCAGAGTGCTAAACATTACAACATAGAACCTGATAATGATTGCTTTTGGGAATTGTACAGATTTTTTAAAACTCTTTGTGCTGCATATCAACAGTCTATCTTTAAAAGCAAATGCTGCCAACACAGTATTTTTTTTCATACTGCTTTATTCCAGGTCACAGAGGTGGATTGTGTCACGTGGTAGGTTCCACCAAGATTTGAACTCAGATCCCAGGATTCAGAGTCCTGAGTGCTAACCATTACACCATATAACCCTGTATAGAACACTTCAGTGTAGTGTTCAGACTTTGCTGTGCTTGGTTAAACATGCAATCCTCAGGAGAACAGATTATTGTCAGGCTAGTTTAACGGTTCAGAACAAAACCAAAACAGGTTCTACCGAGATTTTAACTCGGATCGCAGGATTCATAGTCCTGAGTGCTAACCATTACACCATAGAACCCTGTATAGAACACTGCAGTGTGGTGTTCAGACTTTGCTGTCCTTGGTTAAACATGCAATCCTCAGGAGAACACATTATTGTCAGGCTAGTTTAACGGTTCAGAACAAAACCAAAACAGGTTCTACCGAGACTTGAACTCGGATCACTGGATTCAAAGTCCAGAGTGCTAACCATTACACCATAGAACCTGATATTGGTTGTTTTTGGGAATTTTACAGATTTTTTACAACTTTTTGTGTGGGATATTAAGAAACATAACACCAGCCCTTCTTTTGTAGCAAATACTGACACCACAGCATTATTTTTCATACTGTTGGATTCCGATTCACTGGAGAGGACTGTCCCTTGGTAGGTCCTACCAAGATTTGAACTCAGAGATCAGGATTCAGAGTGCTAACCATTACACCATGGATACTGAATTTGTTCACGTCAGTGAAGTGTATAGATTTGCCTGTTCTTGGTTCACCGGAGAAACAGTGACAATTCCACCTGGGCTGTACAGGTATGAAACCTGCGACCTTCAAGTTATTAGCACATCGCTTTAAACAACGGGGCTAACCTGCCATGTAACAACTTGGAAATCTGCATATTTTCATCACGATTGATTCAATGAGGGGGAAACAATCTCCAATATTGTCACTTTTAAGGGGCAGCAAGTAGGCTATAGCAAATGCAGTAGACAATCACAGTAAGCATTTCCTTTAGGCTAGCCGTTCGCGCGTACCGATGACTGCTTGTCAGCGCCCCCCAATCACTTGTTTTATTCACACATTACTATATTAAAGTTGATAGGAGAGGAGTATGTCATTGCAAAAGGAGGATAGGTCCTACCGAGATTTGAACTCGGATCGCAGAATTCAGAGTGCTGAGTGCTAACCATTAAACCATAGAACCCTGTATAGAAGACATTAGTCAGCTGTTCAGATTTTACTGTCCTTGGTACCCAGAGAAACTGCAGGAGCAAAGATTATTTTCAGGCTATTTGAATGGTTCAGAACAAATAAAAAGCAGGTTCTACCGAGACTTGAAATCGGATCATTGGATTCAATGTCCAGAGTGCTAAACATTACACCATAGAACCTGATAATGATTGCTTTAGGGAATTGTACAGATTTTTAAAAACTCTTCGTGCTGCATATTACCAGTCTATCTTTAATAGCAAATGCAGCAAACACAGTATTTTTTTTCATACTGCCTTATTCCAGGTAACTGAGGTGGATTGTTTCACGTGGTAGGTTCTACCGAGATTTGAACTCCTATCACTGGATTCAAAGTCCAGAGTGCTAACCATTGCACCATAGAACCCTGTATAGAACACTTCAGTGTAGTGTTCAGACTTTGCTGTCCTTGGTTAAACATGCAATCCTCAGGAGAACAGATTATTATCAGGCTAGTTTAACGGTTCAGAACTAAACCAGTTCTACCGAGACTTGAACTCGGATCACTGGATTCAAAGTCCAGAGTGCTCACCATTACACCATAGAACCTGATATTGGTTGTTTTGGGGAATTTTACAGATTTTTTACAACTTTTTGTGTGGGATATTAAGAAACATAACACCAGCCCTTCTTTTGTAGCAAATACTGACACCACAGCATTATTTTTCATACTGCTTTATTTTGGTTCACTGGAGAGGACTGTCCCCTGGTAGGTCCTACCAAGATTTGAACTCAGAGATCAGGATTCAGAGTGCTAACCATTACACCATGGATACTGAATTTGTTCACGTCAGTGAAGTGTATAGATTTGCCTGTTCTTGGTTGACCGGAGAAACAGAGACAATTCCACCTGGGCTGTACAGGTATGAAACCTGCGACCTTCAAGTTATTAGCACATCGCTTTAAACAACGGGGCTAACCTGCCATGTAACAACTTGGAAATCTGCATATTTTCATCACGATTGATTCAATGAGGGGGAAAAAATCTCAAATATTGTCACTTTTAAGGGGCAGCAAGTAGGCTATTAGCAAATGTAGTAGACAATCACAGTAAGCATTTCCTTTAGGCTAGCCGTTCAGCGTGCACCGATGACTGCTTATCGACGCCCCCCAATCACTTATTTTATTCACACATTACTATATTAAAGTTGACAGAAGAGGAGTATGTCATTGCAAAAGGGGAATAGGTCCTACCGAGATTTGAACTCGGATCGCAGGATTCAGAGTCATGAGTGCTAACCATTACACCATAGAACCCTGAATAGAATACATTAGTCAGGTGTTCAGATTTTACTGTCCTTGGTTCACCATAGAAACTGCAGGAGCAAAGATTATTTTCAGGCTAGTTTAACGGTTCAGAACAAAACCAAAACAGGTTCTACCGAGACTTGAACTCAGATCACTGGAATCAAAGTCCAGAGTGCTAACCATTACACCATAGAACCTGATATTTGTTGTTTTTGGGAATTTTACAGATTTTTTACAACTTTTTGTGTGGGATATTAAGAAACATAACACCAGCCCTTCTTTTGTATCAAATACTGACACCACAGCATTATTTTTCATATTGCTGGTTCCGGTTCACTGGAGAGGACTGTCACCTGGTAGGTCCTACCAAGATTTGAACTCAGAGATCAGGATTCAGAGTGCTAACCATTACACCATGGATACTGAATTTGTTCACGTCAGTGAAGTGTATAGATTTGCCTGTTCTTGGTTGACCGGAGAAACAGAGACAATTCCACCTGGGCTGTACAGGTATGAAACCTGCGACCTTCAAGTTATTAGCACATCGCTTTAAACAACGGGGCTAACCTGCCATGTAACAACTTGGAAATCTGCATATTTTCATCACGATTGATTCAATGAGGGGGGAAAAAATCTCAAATATTGTCACTTTTAAGGGGCAGCAAGTAGGCTATTAGCAAATGTAGTAGACAATCACAGTAAGCATTTACTTTAGGCTAGCCGTTCGCGCGTACCGATGACTGCTTATCGACGCCCCCCAATCACTTATTTTATTCACACATTACTATATTAAAGTTGACAGGAGAGGAGTATGTAATTGCAAAAGGAGGATAGGTCCTACCGAGATTTGAACTCGGATCGCAGGATTCAGAGTCCTGAGTGCTAACCATTACATCATAGAACCCTGTATTGACTATGTTAGTCAGGTGTTCAGATTTTACTGTCCTTGGTTCACCAGAGAAACTGCAGGAGCAAAGATTATTATCAGGCTATTTGAATGGTTCAGAACAAATAAAAAGCAGGTTCTACTGAGACTTGAACTCGGATTATTGGATTCAATGTCCAGAGTGCTAAACATTACACCATATAACCTGATAATGATTGCTTTAGGGAATTGTACAGATTTTTTAAAACTCTTTGTGCTGCATATCACCAGTCTATCTTTAAGAGCAAATGCTGCCAACTCAGTATTTTTTTTTCATACTGCTTCATTCCAGGTCGCAGAGATGGATTGTGTCCCCTGGTAGGTTCTACCGAGATTAGAACTCAGATCACAGGATTCAGTCCTGAGTGCTAACCATTACACCATAGAACCCTGTATAGAACACTTCAGTGTAGTGTTCAGACTTTGCTGTCCTTGGTTAAACATGCAATCCTCAAGAGAACAGATTATTATCAGGCTAGTTTAACGGTTCAGAACAAAACCAAAACAGGTTCTACCAAGACTTGAACTCAGATCACTGGATTCAAAGTCCAGAGTGCTAACCATTACACCATAGAACCCTGTATAGAATACATTAGTCAGGTATTCAGATTTTACTGTCCTTGGTTCACCAGAGAAACTGCAGGAGCAAAGATTATTTTCAGGCTTTTTGAATGGTTCAGAACAAATTAAAAGCAGGTTCTACCAAGACTTGAACTCGGATCATTGGATTCAATGTCCAGAGTGCTAAACATTACAACATAGAACCTGATAATGATTGCTTTTGGGAATTGTACAGATTTTTTAAAACTCTTTGTGCTGCATATCAACAGTCTATCTTTAATAGCAAATGCTGCCAACACAGTAATTTTTTTCATACTGCTTTACTCCAGGTCACAGAGGTGGATTGTGTCACGTGGTAGGTTCTACCGAGATTTGAACTCGGATCGCAGGATTCAGAGTCCTGAGTGCTAACCATTACACCATAGAACCCTGTATAGAACACTTCAGTGTAGTGTTCAGACTTTGCTGTCCTTGGTTAAACATGCAATTCTCAGGAGAACAGATTATTATCAGGCTAGTTTAACGGTTCAAAACTAAACCAAAACTGGTTCTACCGAGACTTGAACTCGGATCACTGGATTCAAAGTCCAGAGTGCTAACCATTACTCCATAGAAATTGATATTGGTTGTTTTTGGGAATTTTACAGATTTTTCTACAACTTTTTGTGTGGGATATTAAGAAACATAACACCAGCCCTTCTTTTGTAGCAAATACTGACACCACAGCATTATTTTTCATACTGCTGGATTCCGGTTCACTGGAGAGGACTGTCCCCTGGTAGGTTTATCAATATTTGAACTCAAGAGATCAAAATTCAGAATGCTAACCATTACACCATAGAAACTGAATTTGTTCACGTCAGTGAAGTGTATAGAATTGCCTGTTCTTGGATCACCGGAGAAACAGAGACAATTCCACCTGGGCTGTACAGGTATGAAACCTGCGACCTTCAAGTTATTAGCACATCGCTTTAAACAACGGGGCTAACCTGCCATGTAACAACTTGGAAATCTGCATATTTTCATCACGATTGATTCAATGAGGGGGAAACAATCTCAAATATTGTCACTTTTAAGGGGCAGCAAGTAGGCTATTAGCAAATGCAGTAGACAATCACAGTAAGCATTTCCTTTAGGCTAGCCGTTCGCGCGTACCGATGACTGCTTATCGACGCCCCCCAATCACTTGTTTTATTCACACATTACTATATTAAAGTTGACAGGAGAGGAGTATGTCATTGCAAAAGGAGGATGGGTCCTACCGAGATTTGAACTCGGATCGCAAGATTCAGAGTCCTGAGTGCTAACCATTACATCATAGAACCCTGTATTGACTATGTTAGTCAGGTGTTCAGATTTTACTGTCCTTGGTTCACCAGAGAAACTGCAGGAGCAAAGATTATTATCAGGCTATTTGAATGGTTCAGAACAAATAAAAAGCAGGTTCTACCGAGACTTGAACTCGGATTATTGGATTCAATGTCCAGAGTGCTAAACATTACACCATATAACCTGATAATGATTGCTTTAGGGAATTGTACAGATTTTTTAAAACTCTTTGTGCTGCATATCACCAGTCTATCTTTAAGAGCAAATGCTGCCAACTCAGTATTTTTTTTTTCATACTGCTTCATTCCAGGTCGCAGAGGTGGATTGTGTGCCCTGGTAGGTTCTACCGAGATTAGAACTCAGATCACAGGATTCAGAGTGCTAACCATTACACCATAGAACCCTGTATAGAACACTTCAGTGTAGTGTTCAGACTTTGCTGTCCTTGGTTAAACATGCAATCCTCAGGAGAACAGATTTTTATCAGGCTAGTTTAACGGTTCAGAACAAAACCAAAACAGGTTCTACCGAGACTTGAACTCGGATCACTGGATTCAAAGTCCAGAGTGCTAACCATTACACCATAGAACCCTGTATAGAATACATTAGTCAGGTATTCAGATTTTACTGTCCTTGGTTCACCAGAGAAACTGCAGGAGCAAAGATTATTTTCAGGCTATTTGAATGGTTCAGAACAAATTAAAAGCAGGTTCTACCAAGACTTGAACTCGGATCATTGGATTCAATGTCCAGAGTGCTAAACATTACAACATAGAACCTGATAATGATTGCTTTTGGGAATTGTACAGATTTTTTAAAACTCTTTGTGCTGCATATCAACAGTCTATCTTTAAAAGCAAATGCTGCCAACACAGTATTTTTTTTCATACTGCTTTATTCCAGGTCACAGAGGTGGATTGTGTCACGTGGTAGGTTCCACCAAGATTTGAACTCAGATCCCAGGATTCAGAGTCCTGAGTGCTAACCATTACACCATATAACCCTGTATAGAGCACTTCAGTGTAGTGTTCAGACTTTGCTGTGCTTGGTTAAACATGCAATCCTCAGGAGAACAGATTATTGTCAGGCTAGTTTAACGGTTCAGAACAAAACCAAAACAGGTTCTACCGAGATTTTAACTCGGATCGCAGGATTCAGAGTCCTGAGTGCTAACCATTACACCATAGAACCCTGTATAGAACACTGCAGTGTGGTGTTCAGACTTTGCTGTCCTTGGTTAAACATGCAATCCTCAGGAGAACACATTATTGTCAGGCTAGTTTAACGGTTCAGAACAAAACCAAAACAGGTTCTACCGAGACTTGAACTCTGATCACTGGATTCAAAGTCCAGAGTGCTAACCATTACACCATAGAACCTGATATTGGTTGTTTTTGGGAATTTTACAGATTTTTTACAACTTTTTGTGTGGGATATTAAGAAACATAACACCAGCCCTTCTTTTGTAGCAAATACTGACACCACAGCATTATTTTTCATACTGCTGGATTCCGGTTCACTGGAGAGGACTGTCCCCTGGTAGGTCCTACCAAGATTTGAACTCAGAGATCAGGATTCAGAGTGCTAACCATTACACCATGGATACTGAATTTGTTCACGTCAGTGAAGTGTATAGATTTGCCTGTTCTTGGTTCACCGGAGAAACAGTGACAATTCCACCTGGGCTGTACAGGTATGAAACCTGCGACCTTCAAGTTATTAGCACATCGCTTTAAACAACGGGGCTAACCTGCCATGTAACAACTTGGAAATCTGCATATTTTCATCACGATTGATTCAATGAGGGGGAAACAATCTCCAATATTGTCACTTTTAAGGGGCAGCAAGTAGGCTATAGCAAATGCAGTAGACAATCACAGTAAGCATTTCCTTTAGGCTAGCCGTTCGCGCGTACCGATGACTGCTTGTCAGCGCCCCCCAATCACTTGTTTTAGTCACACATTACTATATTAAAGTTGATAGGAGAGGAGTATGTCATTGCAAAAGGAGGATAGGTCCTACCGAGATTTGAACTCGGATCGCAGAATTCAGAGTGCTGAGTGCTAACCATTAAACCATAGAACCCTGTATAGAAGACATTAGTCAGGTGTTCAGATTTTACTGTCCTTGGTACACCAGAGAAACTGCAGGAGCAAAGATTATTTTCAGGCTATTTGAATGGTTCAGAACAAATAAAAAGCAGGTTCTACCGAGACTTGAAATCGGATCATTGGATTCAATGTCCAGAGTGCTAAACATTACACCATAGAACCTGATAATGATTGCTTTAGGGAATTGTACAGATTTTTAAAAACTCTTTGTGCTGCATATTACCAGTCTATCTTTAATAGCAAATGCAGCCAACACAGTATTTTTTTCATACTGCTTTATTCCAGGTAACTGAGGTGGATTGTGTCACCTGGTAGGTTCTACCGAGATTTGAACTCCGATCACTGGATTCAAAGTCCAGAGTGCTAACCATTGCACCATAGAACCCTGTATAGAACACTTCAGTGTAGTGTTCAGACTTTGCTGTCCTTGGTTAAACATGCAATCCTCAGGAGAACAGATTATTATCAGGCTAGTTTAACGGTTCAGAACTAAACCAGTTCTACCGAGACTTGAACTCGGATCACTGGATTCAAAGCCCAGAGTGCTAACCATTACACCATAGAACCTGATATTGGTTGTTTTGGGGAATTTTACAGATTTCTTACAACTTTTTGTGTGGGATATTAAGAAACATAACACCAGCCCTTCTTTTGTAGCAAATACTGACACCACAGCATTATTTTTCATACTGCTTTATTCCGGTTCACTGGAGAGGACTGTCCCCTGGTAGGTCCTACCAAGATTTGAACTCAGAGATCAGGATTCAGAGTGCTAACCATTACACCATGGATACTGAATTTGTTCACGTCAGTGAAGTGTATAGATTTGCCTGTTCTTGGTTCACCGGAGAAACAGAGACAATTCCACCTGGGCTGTACAGGTATGAAACCTGCGACCTTCAAGTTATTAGCACATCGCTTTAAACAACGGGGCTAACCTGCCATGTAACAACTTGGAAATCTGCATATTTTCATCACGATTGATTCAATGAGGGGGAAACAATCTCCAATATTGTCACTTTTAAGGGGGCAGCAAGTAGGCTATAGCAAATGCAGTAGACAATCACAGTAAGCATTTCCTTTAGGCTAGCCGTTCGCAGCGTACCGATGACTGCTTATCGACGCCCCCAATCACTTGTTTTATTCACACATTACTATATTAAAGTTGACAGGAGAGGAGTATGTCATTGCAAAAGGAGGATGGGTCCTACCGAGATTTGAACTCGGATCGCAGGATTCAGAGTCCTGAGTGCTAACCATTACATCATAGAACCCTGTATAGAATATGTTAGTCAGGTGTTCAGATTTTACTGTCCTTGGTTCACCAGAGAAACTGCAGGAGCAAAGATTATTATCAGGCTATTTGAATGGTTCAGAACAAATAAAAAGCAGGTTCTACCGAGACTTGAACTCGGATTATTGGATTCAATGTCCAGAGTGCTAAACATTACACCATATAACCTGATAATGATTGCTTTAGGGAATTGTACAGATTTTTTAAAACTCTTTGTGCTGCATATCACCAGTCTATCTTTAAGAGCAAATGCTGCCAACTCAGTATTTTTTTTTCATACTGCTTCATTCCAGGTCGCAGAGGTGGATTGTGTGCCCTGGTAGGTTCTACCGAGATTAGAACTCAGATCACAGGATTCAGAGTCCTGAGTGCTAACCATTACACCATAGAACCCTGTATAGAACACTTCAGTGTAGTGTTCAGACTTTGCTTTCCTTGGTTAAACATGCAATCCTCAAGAGAACAGATTATTATCAGGCTAGTTTAACAGTTCAGAACAAAACCAAAACAGGTTCTACCGAGACTTGAACTCGGATCACTGGATTCAAAGTCCAGAGTGCTAACCATTACACCATAGAACCCTGTATAGAATACATTAGTCAGGTATTCAGATTTTACTGTCCTTGGTTCACCAGAGAAACTGCAGGAGCAAAGATTATTATCAGGCTGGTTTAACGGTTCAGAACAAAACCAAAACAGGTTCTACTGAGACTTGAACTCGGATCATTGGATTCAATGTCCAGAGTGCTAAACATTACACCATAGAACCTGATAATGATTGCTTTTGGGAATTGTACAGATTTTTAAAAACTCTTTGTGCTGCATATCAACAGTCTATCTTTAAAAGCAAATGCTGGCAACACAGCATTTTTTTCATACTGCTTTATTCCAGGTCACAGAGGTGGATTGTGTCACTTGGTAGGTTCAACCGAGATTTGAACTCGGATCGCAGGATTCAGAGTCCTGAGTGCTAACCATTACACCATAGAACCTTGTACAGAGCACTTCAGTGTAGTGTTCAGACTTTGCTGTCCTTGGTTAAACATGCAATCCTCAGGAGAACAGATTATTGTCAGGCTAGTTTAACGGTTCAGAACAAAACCAAAACAGGTTCTACCGAGATTTGAACTCGGATCGCAGGATTCAGAGTCCTGAGTGCTAACCATTACACCATAGAACCCTGTATAGAACACTTCAGTGTAGTGTTCAGACTTTGCTGTCCTTGGTTAAACATGCAATCCTCAGGAGAACAGATTATTGTCAGGCTAGTTTAACGGTTCAGAACAAAACCAAAACAGGTTCTACCGAGACTTGAACTCAGATCACTGGATTCAAAGTCCAGAGTGCTAACCATTACACCATAGAACCTGATATTGGTTGCTTTTGGGAATTTTACAGATTTTGTACAACTTTTGTGCGGGCTATTGAGAAACATAACACCAGCACTTCTTTTGTAGCAAATACTGACGCCACAGCATTCTTTTTCATACTGCTGGTTCCGGTTCACTGGAGAGGACTGTCACCTGGTAGGTCCTACCGAGATTTGAACTCAGAGATCAGGATTCAGAGTGCTAACCATTACACCATGGATACTGAATTTGTTCACGTCAGTGAAGTGTATAGATTTGCCTGTTCTTGGTTCACCGGAGAAACAGAGACAATTCCACCTGGGCTGTACAGGTATGAAACCTGCGACCTTCAAGTTATTAGCACATCGCTTTAAACAACGGGGCTAACCTGCCATGTAACAACTTGGAAATCTGCATATTTTCATCACGATTGATTCAATGAGGGGGAAACAATCTCCAATATTGTCACTTTTAAGGGGCAGCAAGTAGGCTATAGCAAATGCAGTAGACAATCACAGTAAGCATTTCCTTTAGGCTAGCCGTTCGCGCGTACCGATGACTGCTTGTCGACGCCCCCAATCACTTGTTTTATTCACACATTACTATATTAAAGTTGACAGGAGAGGAGTATGTCATTGCAAAAGGAGGATAGGTCCTACCGAGATTTGAACTCGGATCGCAGAATTCAGAGTGCTGAGTGCTAACCATTACACCATAGAACCCTGTATAGAAGACATTAGTCAGGTGTTCAGATTTTACTGTCCTTGGTACACCAGAGAAACTGCAGGAGCAAAGATTATTTTCAGGCTATTTGAACGGTTCAGAACAAATAAAAAGCAGGTTCTACCGAGACTTGAAATCGGATCATTGGATTCAATGTCCAGAGTGCTAAACATTACACCATAGAACCTGATAATGATTGCTTTAGGGAATTGTACAGATTTTTAAAAACTCTTCGTGCTGCATATTAACAGTCTATCTTTAATAGCAAATGCAGCCAACACAGTATTTTTTTCATACTGCTTTATTCCAGGTAACTGAGGTGGATTGTTTCACGTGGTAGGTTCTACCGAGATTTGAACTCGGATCACTGGATTCAAAGTCCAGAGTGCTAACCATTACACCATAGAACCCTGTATAGAACACTTCAGTGTAGTGTTCAGACTTTGCTGTCCTTGGTTAAACATGCAATCCTCAGGAGAACAGATTATTGTCAGGCTAGTTTAACGGTTCAGAACTAAACCAAAAGGTTCTACCGAGACTTGAACTCGGATCACTGGATTCAAAGTCCAGAGTGCTAACCATTACACCATAGAACCTGATATTGGTTGTTTTGGGGAATTTTACAGATTTTTACAACTTTTTGTGTGGGATATTAAGAAACATAACACCAGCCCTTCTTTTGTAGCAAATACTGACACCACAGCATTATTTTTCATACTGCTTTATTCCGGTTCACTGGAGAGGACTGTCCCCTGGTAGGTCCTACCAAGATTTGAACTCAGAGATCAGGATTCAGAGTGCTAACCATTACACCATGGATACTGAATTTGTTCACGTCAGTGAAGTGTATAGATTTGCCTGTTCTTGGTTCACCGGAGAAACAGAGACAATTCCACCTGGGCTGTACAGGTATGAAACCTGCGACCTTCAAGTTATTAGCACATCGCTTTAAACAACGGGGCTAACCTGCCATGTAACAACTTGGAAATCTGCATATTTTCATCACGATTGATTCAATGAGGGGGAAACAATCTCCAATATTGTCACTTTTAAGGGGCAGCAAGTAGGCTATAGCAAATGCAGTAGACAATCACAGTAAGCATTTCCTTTAGGCTAGCCGTTCGCGCGTACCGATGACTGCTTGTCAGCGCCCCCCAATCACTTGTTTTATTCACACATTACTATATTAAAGTTGATAGGAGAGGAGTATGTCATTGCAAAAGGAGGATAGGTCCTACCGAGATTTGAACTCGGATCGCAGAATTCAGAGTGCTGAGTGCTAACCATTAAACCATAGAACCCTGTATAGAAGACGTTAGTCAGGTGTTCAGATTTTACTGTCCTTGGTACACCAGAGAAACTGCAGGAGCAAAGATTATTTTCAGGCTATTTGAATGGTTCAGAACAAATAAAAAGCAGGTTCTACCGAGACTTGAAATCGGATCATTGGATTCAATGTCCAGAGTGCTAAACATTACACCATAGAACCTGATAATGATTGCTTTAGGGAATTGTACAGATTTTTAAAAACTCTTCGTGCTGCATATCACCAGTCTATCTTTAATAGCAAATGCAGCCAACACAGTATTTTTTTTCCATACTGCTTTACTCCAGGTAACTGAGGTGGATTGTTTCACGTGGTAGGTTCTACCGAGATTTGAACTCCTATCACTGGATTCAAAGTCCAGAGTGCTAACCATTGCACCATAGAACCCTGTATAGAACACTTCAGTGTAGTGTTCAGACTTTGCTGTCCTTGGTTAAACATGCAATCCTCAGGAGAACAGATTATTATCAGGCTAGTTTAATGGTTCAGAACTAAACCAGTTCTACCGAGACTTGAACTCGGATCACTGGATTCAAAGTCCAGAGTGCTCACCATTACACCATAGAACCTGATATTGGTTGTTTTGGGGAATTTTACAGATTTTTTACAACTTTTTGTGTGGGATATTAAGAAACATAACACCAGCCCTTCTTTTGTAGCAAATACTGACACCACAGCATTATTTTTCATACTGCTTTATTTTGGTTCACTGGAGAGGACTGTCCCCTGGTAGGTCCTACCAAGATTTGAACTCAGAGATCAGGATTCAGAGTGCTAACCATTACACCATGGATACTGAATTTGTTCACGTCAGTGAAGTGTATAGATTTGCCTGTTCTTGGTTCACCGGAGAAACAGTGACAATTCCACCTGGGCTGTACAGGTATGAAACCTGCGACCTTCAAGTTATTAGCACATCGCTTTAAACAATGGGGCTAACCTGCCATGTAACAACTTGGAAATCTGCATATTTTCACATCACGATTGATTCAATGAGGGGGAAACAATCTCCAATATTGTCACTTTTAAGGGGCAGCAAGTATGCTATAGCAAATGCAGTAGACAATCACAGTAAGCATTTGCTTTAGGCTAGCCGTTCGCGCGTACCAATGACTGCTTATCGACGCCCCCCAATCACTTGTTTTATTCACACATTACTATATTAAAGTTGACAGAAGAGGAGTATGTCATTGCAAAAGGGGAATAGGTCCTACCGAGATTTGAACTCGGATCGCAGGATTCAGAGTCATGAGTGCTAACCATTACACCATAGAACCCTGAATAGAATACATTAGTCAGGTGTTCAGATTTTACTGTCCTTGGTTCACCATAGAAACTGCAGGAGAAAAGATTATTTTCAGGCTAGTTTAACGGTTCAGAACAAAACCAAAACAGGTTCTACCGAGACTTGAACTCAGATCACCGGAATCAAAGTCCAGAGTGCTAACCATTACACCATAGAACCTGATATTTGTTGTTTTTGGGAATTTTACAGATTTTTTACAACTTTTTGTGTGGGATATTAAGAAACATAACACCAGCCCTTCTTTTGTAGCAAATACTGACACCACAGCATTATTTTTCATACTGCTGGTTCCGGTTCACTGGAGAGGACTGTCACCTGGTAGGTCCTACCAAGATTTGAACTCAGAGATCAGGATTCAGAGTGCTAACCATTACACCATGGATACTGAATTTGTTCACGTCAGTGAAGTGTATAGATTTGCCTGTTCTTGGTTGACCGGAGAAACAGAGACAATTCCACCTGGGCTGTACAGGTATGAAACCTGCGACCTTCAAGTTATTAGCACATCGCTTTAAACAACGGGGCTAACCTGCCATGTAACAACTTGGAAATCTGCATATTTTCATCACGATTGATTCAATGAGGGGGAAAAAATCTCAAATATTGTCACTTTTAAGGGGCAGCAAGTAGGCTATTAGCAAATGTAGTAGACAATCACAGTAAGCATTTCCTTTAGGCTAGCCGTTCGCGCGTACCGATGACTGCTTATCGACGCCCCCCAATCACTTGTTTTATTCACACATTACTATATTAAAGTTGACAGGAGAGGAGTATGTAATTGCAAAAGGAGGATAGGTCCTACCGAGATTTGAACTCGGATCGCAGGATTCAGAGTCCTGAGTGCTAACCATTACATCATAGAACCCTGTATTGACTATGTTAGTCAGGTGTTCAGATTTTACTGTCCTTGGTTCACCAGAGAAACTGCAGGAGCAAAGATTATTATCAGGCTATTTGAATGGTTCAGAACAAATAAAAAGCAGGTTCTACTGAGACTTGAACTCGGATTATTGGATTCAATGTCCAGAGTGCTAAACATTACACCATATAACCTGATAATGATTGCTTTAGGGAATTGTACAGATTTTTAAAAACTCTTCGTGCTGCATATTACCAGTCTATCTTTAATAGCAAATGCAGCCAACACAGTATTTTTTTTCATACTGCTTTATTCCAGGTAACTGAGGTGGATTGTTTCACGTGGTAGGTTCTACCGAGATTTGAACTCCGATCACTGGATTCAAAGTCCAGAGTGCTAACCATTGCACCATAGAACCCTGTATAGAACACTTCAGTGTAGTGTTCAGACTTTGCTGTCCTTGGTTAAACATGCAATCCTCAAGAGAACAGATTATTGTCAGGCTAGTTTAGCGGTTCAGAACTAAACCAAAACTGGTTCTACCGAGACTTGAACTCAGATCACTGGATTCAAAGTCCAGAGTGCTCACCATTACACCATAGAACCTGATAATGGTTGTTTTTGGGAATTTTACAGATTTTTTACATCTTTTTGTGTGGGATATTAAGAAACATAACACCAGCCCTTCTTTTGTAGCAAATACTGACACCACAGCATTATTTTTCATACTGCTTTATTCCGGTTCACTGGAGAGGACTGTCCCCTGGTAGGTCCTACCAAGATTTGAACTCAGAGATCAGGATTCAGAGTGCTAACCATTACACCATGGATACTGAATTTGTTCACGTCAGTGAAGTGTATAGATTTGCCTGTTCTTGGTTCACCGGAGAAACAGTGACAATTCCACCTGGGCTGTACAGGTATGAAACCTGCGACCTTCAAGTAATTAGCACATCGCTTTAAACAACGGGGCTAACCTGCCATGTAACAACTTGGAAATCTGCATATTTTCATCACGATTGATTCAATGAGGGGGAAACAATCTCCAATATTGTCACTTTTAAGGGGCAGCAAGTAGGCTATAGCAAATGCAGTAGACAATCACAGTAAGCATTTCCTTTAGGCTAGCCGTTCGCGCGTACCGATGACTGCTTATCAGCGCCCCCCAATCACTTGTTTTATTCACACATTACTATATTAAAGTTGATAGGAGAGGAGTATGTCATTGCAAAAGGAGGATAGGTCCTACCGAGATTTGAACTCGGATCGCAGAATTCAGAGTCCTGAGTGCTAACCATTAAACCATAGAACCCTGTATAGAAGACATTAGTCAGGTGTTCAGATTTTACTGTCCTTGGTACACCAGAGAAACTGCAGGAGCAAAGATTATTTTCAGGCTATTTGAATGGTTCAGAACAAATAAAAAGCAGGTTCTACCGAGACTTGAAATCGGATCATTGGATTCAATGTCCAGAGTGCTAAACATTACACCATAGAACCTGATAATGATTGCTTTTGGGAATTGTACAGATTTTTTAAAACTCTTTGTGCTGCATATCACCAGTCTATCTTTAATAGCAAATGCAGCCAACACAGTATTTTTTTCCATACTGCTTTACTCCAGGTAACTGAGGTGGATTGTTTCACGTGGTAGGTTCTACCGAGATTTGAACTCCGATCACTGGATTCAAAGTCCAGAGTGCTAACCATTGCACCATAGAACCCTGTATAGAACACTTCAGTGTAGTGTTCAGACTTTGCTGTCCTTGGTTAAACATGCAATCCTCAGGAGAACAGATTATTATCAGGCTAGTTTAACGGTTCAGAACTAAACCAGTTCTACCGAGACTTGAACTCGGATCACTGGATTCAAAGTCCAGAGTGCTAACCATTACACCATAGAACCTGATATTGGTTGATTTGGGGAATTTTACAGATTTTTTACAACTTTTTGTGTGGGATATTAAGAAACATAACACCAGCCCTTCTTTTGTAGCAAATACTGACACCACAGCATTATTTTTCATACTGCTTTATTCCGGTTCACTGGAGAGGACTGTCCCCTGGTAGGTCCTACCAAGATTTGAACTCAGAGATCAGGATTCAGAGTGCTAACCATTACACCATGGATACTGAATTTGTTCACGTCAGTGAAGTGTATAGATTTGCCTGTTCTTGGTTCACCGGAGAAACAGAGACAATTCCACCTGGGCTGTACAGGTATGAAACCTGCGACCTTCAAGTTATTAGCACATCGCTTTAAACAACGGGGCTAACCTGCCATGTAACAACTTGGAAATCTGCATATTTTCATCACGATTGATTCAATGAGGGGGAAACAATCTCCAATATTGTCACTTTTAAGGGGCAGCAAGTATGCTATAGCAAATGCAGTAGACAATCACAGTAAGCATTTGCTTTAGGCTAGCCGTTCGCGCGTACCGATGACTGCTTATCAGCGCCCCCCAATCACTTGTTTTATTCACACATTACTATATTAAAGATGTTTTGAGAGGAGTATGTCATTGCAAAAGGAGGATAGGTCCTACCGAGATTTGAACTCGGATCGCAGAATTCAGAGTCCTGAGTGCTAACCATTAAACCATAGAACCCTGTATAGAAGACGTTAGTCAGGTGTTCAGATTTTACTGTCCTTGGTACACCAGAGAAACTGCAGGAGCAAAGATTATTTTCAGGCTATTTGAATGGTTCAGAACAAATAAAAAGCAGGTTCTACCGAGACTTGAAATCGGATCATTGGATTCAATGTCCAGAGTGCTAAACATTACACCATAGAACCTGATAATGATTGGTTTTGGGAATTGTACAGATTTTTAAAAACTCTTTGTGCTGCATATCACCAGTCTATCTTTAATTGCAAATGCAGCCAACACAGTATTTTTTTTCATACTGCTTTACTCCAGGTAACTGAGGTGGATTGTTTCACTTGGTAGGTTCTACCGAGTTTTGAACTCCGATCACTGGATTCAAAGTCCAGAGCGCTAACCATTGCACCATAGAACCCTGTATAGAACACTTCAGTGTAGTGTTCAGACTTTGCTGTCCTTGGTTAAACATGCAATCCTCAGGAGAACAGATTATTATCAGGCTAGTTTAACGGTTCAGAACTAAACCAAAACTGGTTTTACCTAGACTTGAACTCGGATCACTGGATTCAAAGTCCAGAGTGCTAACCATTACACCATAAAACCCTGTATAGAATACTTTAGTCAGGTGTTCAGATTTTACTGTCCTTGGTTCACCATAGAAACTGCAGGAGCAAATATTATTTTCAGGCTATTTGAATGGTTCAGAACAAATAAAAAGCAGGTTCTACCGAGACTTGAAATCGGATCATTGGATTCAATGTCCAGAGTGCTAAACATTACACCATAGAACCTGATAATGATTGCTTTTGGGAATTGTACAGATTTTTTAAAACTATTTGTGCTGCATATCAACAGAAAATGCTGCCAACAAAGTAATATTTTTCATACTGCTTTATTCGATGTCACTGAGGTGGATTGTGTCACATGGTAGGTTCTACCGAGATTTGAACTCGGATCGCAGGATTCAGAGTGCTAACGATT
This sequence comes from Coregonus clupeaformis, assembly GCF_020615455.1. NCBI lineage: Eukaryota > Metazoa > Chordata > Actinopteri > Salmoniformes > Salmonidae > Coregonus > Coregonus clupeaformis. The sequence goes on from NW_025534793.1 coordinate 130,571, forward strand.
ACACCATAGAACCCTGTATAGCATACTTTAGTCAGGTGTTCAGATGTTACTGTCCTTGGTTCACCATAGAAACTGCAGGAGCAAATATTATTTTCAGGCTATTTGAATTGTTCAGAACAAATAAAAAGCAGGTTCTACCGAGAATTGAACTCGGATCATTGGATTCAATGTCCAGAGTGCTAAACATTACACCATAGAACATGATAATGATTGCTTTTGGGAATTGTACAGATTTTTCAAAACTCTTTGTGCTGCATATCAACAGTCTATCTTTAATAGCAAATGCTGCCAACAAAGTAATATTTTTCATACTGCTTTATTCAAGGTCACTGAGGTGGATTGTGTCACGTGGTAGGTTCTACCGAGATTTGAACTCGGATCGCAGGATTCAGAGTCCTGAGTGCTAACCATTACACCATAGAACCCTGTATAGAACACTTCAGTGTAGTGTTCAGACTTTGCTGTCCTTGGTTAAACATGCAATCCTCAGGAGAACAGATTTTTATCAGGCTAGTTTAACGGTTCAGAACTAAACCAAAACTGGTTCTACCTAGACTTGAACTCGGATCACTGGATTCAAAGTCAAGAGTGCTCACCATTACTCCATAGAACCTGATATTGGTTGTTTTGGGGAATTTTACAGATTTTTTACAACTTTTTGTGTGGGATATTAAGAAACATAACACCAGCCCTTCTTTTTTAGCAAATACTGACACCACAGCATTATTTTTCATACTGCTGGTTCCGGTTCACTGGAGAGGACTGTCACCTGGTAGGTCCTACCAAGACTTGAACTCAGAGATCAGGATTCAGAGTGCTAACCATTACACCATGGATACTGAATTTGTTCACGTCAGTGAAGTGTATAGATTTGCCTGTTCTTGGTTCACCGGAGAAACAGAGACAATTCCACCTGGGCTGTACAGGTATGAAACCTGCGACCTTCAAGTTATTAGCACATCGCTTTAAACAACGTGGCTAACCTGCCATGTAACAACTTGGAAATCTGCACATTTTCATCACGATTGATTCAATGAGGGGGAAACAATCTCCAATATTGTCACTTTTAAGGGGCAGCAAGTAGGCTATAGCAAATGCAGTAGACAATCACAGTAAGCATTTCCTTTAGGCTAGCCGTTCGCGCGTACCGATGACTGCTTATCGACGCCCCCCAATCACTTGTTTTATTCACACATTACTATATTAAAGTTGACAGGAGAGGAGTATGTCATTGCAAAAGGAGGACAGGTCCTACCGAGATTGGAACTCGGATCGCAGGATTCAGAGTCCTGAGTGCTAACCATTACACCATAGAACCCTGTATAGAACACTTCAGTGTAGTGTTCAGACTTTGCTGTTCTTGGTTAAACATGCAATCCTCACGAGATCTGATTATTGTCAGGCTAGTTTAACGGTTCAGAACTAAACCAAAACTGGTTCTACCTAGACTTGAACTCGGATCACTGGATTCAAAGTCCAGAGTGCTAACCATTACACCATAAAACCCTGTATAGAATACTTTAGTCAGGTGTTCAGATTTTACTGTCCTTGGTTCACCATAGAAACTGCAGGAGCAAATATTATTTTCAGGCTATTTGAATGGTTCAGAACAAATAAAAAGCAGGTTCTACCGAGACTTGAAATCGGATCATTGGATTCAATGTCCAGAGTGCTAAACATTACACCATAGAACCTGATAATGATTGCTTTTGGGAATTGTACAGATTTTTTTAAACTATTTGTGCTGCATGTCAACAGAAAATGCTGCCAACAAAGTAATATTTTTCATACTGCTTTATTCGATGTCACTGAGGTGGATTGTGTCACATGGTAGGTTCTACCGAGATTTGAACTCGGATCGCAGGATTCAGAGTGCTAACGATTACACCATAGAACCCTGTATAGAATACTTTAGTCAGGTGTTCAGATGTTACTGTCCTTGGTTCACCATAGAAACTGCAGGAGCAAATATTATTTTCAGGCTATTTGAATTGTTCAGAACAAATAAAAAGCAGGTTCTACCGAAAATTGAACTCGGATCATTGGATTCAATTTCCAGAGTGCTAAACATTACACCATAGAACATGATAATGATTGCTTTTGGGAATTGTACAGATTTTTCAAAACTCTTTGTGCTGCATATCAACAGTCTATCTTTAATAGCAAATGCTGCCAACAAAGTAATATTTTTTCATACTGCTTTATTCAAGGTCACTGAGGTGGATTGTGTCACGTGGTAGGTTCTACCGAGATTTGAACTCAGATCGCAGAATTCAGAGTCCTGAGTGCTAACCATTACACCATGGAACCCTGTATAGAAGACATTAGTCAGGTGTTCAGATTTTACTGTTCTTGGTACACCAGAGACACTGCAGGAGCAAAGATTATTTTCAGGCTATTTGAATGGTTCAGAACAAATAAAAAGCAGGTTCTACCGAGACTTGAAATCGGATCATTGGATTCAATGTCCAGAGTGCTAAACATTACACCATAGAACCTGATAATGATTGGTTTTGGGAATTGTACAGATTTTTAAAAACTCTTTGTGCTGCATATCACCAGTCTATCTTTAATAGCAAATGCAGCCAACACAGTATTTTTTTTCATACTGCTTTATTCCAGGTAACTGAGGTGGATTGTTTCACTTGGTAGGTTCTACCGAGATTTGAACTCCGATCACTGGATTCAGAGTCCAGAGCGCTAACCATTGCACCATAGAACCCTGTATAGAACACTTCAGTGTAGTGTTCAGACTTTGCTGTCCTTGGTTAAACATGCAATCCTCAGGAGAACAGATTTTTATCAGGCTAGTTTAACGGTTCAGAACTAAACCAAAACTGGTTCTACCTAGACTTGAACTCGGATCACTGGGTTCAAAGTCCAGAGTGCTAACCATTACACCATAAAACCCTGTATAGAATACTTTAGTCAGGTGTTCAGATTTTACTGTCCTTGGTTCACCATAGAAACTGCAGGAGCAAATATTATTTTCAGGCTATTTGAATGGTTCAGAACAAATAAAAAGCAGGTTCTACCGAGACTTGAAATCGGATCATTGGATTCAATGTCCAGAGTGCTAAACATTACACCATAGAACCTGATAATGATTGCTTTTGGGAATTGTACAGATTTTTTTTAACTATTTGTGCTGCATATCAACAGAAAATGCTGCCAACAAAGTAATATTTTTCATACTGCTTTATTCGATGTCACTGAGGTGGATTGTGTCACATGGTAGGTTCTACCGAGATTTGAACTCGGATCGCAGGATTCAGAGTGCTAACGATTACACCATAGAACCCTGTATAGAATACTTTAGTCAGGTGTTCAGATGTTACTGTCCTTGGTTCACCATAGAAACTGCAGGAGCAAATATTATTTTCAGGCTATTTGAATTGTTCAGAACAAATAAAAAGCAGGTTCTACCGAGAATTGAACTCGGATCATTGGATTCAATGTCCAGAGTGCTAAACATTACACCATAGAACATGATAATGATTGCTTTTGGGAATTGTACAGATTTTTCAAAACTCTTTGTGCTGCATATCAACAGTCTATCTTTAATAGCAAATGCTGCCAACAAAGTAATATTTTTCATACTGCTTTATTCAAGGTCACTGAGGTGGATTGTGTCACGTGGTAGGTTCTACCGAGATTTGAACTCGGATCGCAGGATTCAGAGTCCTGAGTGCTAACCATTACACCATAGAACCCTGTATAGAACACTTCAGTGTAGTGTTCAGACTTTGCTGTCCTTGGTTAAACATGCAATCCTCACGAGAACAGATTATTGTCAGGCTAGTTTAACGGTTCAGAACAAAAACAAAACAGGTTCTACCTAGACTTGAACTCGGATCACTGGATTCAAAGTCCAGAGTGCTAACCATTACACCATAGAACCCTATATAGAACACTTCAGTGTAGTGTTCAGACTTTGCTGTCCTTGGTTAAACATGCAATCCTCAGGAGAACAGATTTTTATCAGGCTAGTTTAACGGTTCAGAACTAAACCAAAACTGGTTCTACCTAGACTTGAACTCGGATCACTGGATTCAAAGTAAAGAGTGCTCACCATTACTCCATAGAACCTGATATTGGTTGTTTTGGGGAATTTTACAGATTTTTTACAACTTTTTGTGTGGGATATTAAGAAACATAACACCAGCCCTTCTTTTGTATCAAATACTGACACCACAGCATTATTTTTCATACTGCTGGTTCCGGTTCACTGGAGAGGACTGTCACCTGGTAGGTCCTACCAAGACTTGAACTCAGAGATCAGGATTCAGAGTGCTAACCATTACACCATGGATACTGAATTTGTTCACGTCAGTGAAGTGTATAGATTTGCCTGTTCTTGGTTGACCGGAGAAACAGAGACAATTCCACCTGGGCTGTACAGGTATGAAACCTGCGACCTTCAAGTTATTAGCACATCGCTTTAAACAACGTGGCTAACCTGCCATGTAACAACTTGGAAATCTGCACATTTTCATCACGATTGATTCAATGAGGGGGAAACAATCTCCAATATTGTCACTTTTAAGGGGCAGCAAGTAGGCTATAGCAAATGCAGTAGACAATCACAGTAAGCATTTCCTTTAGGCTAGCCGTTCGCGCGTACCGATGACTGCTTATCGACGCCCCCCAATCACTTGTTTTATTCACACATTACTATATTAAAGTTGACAGGAGAGGAGTATGTCATTGCAAAAGGAGGACAGGTCCTACCGAGATTGGAACTCGGATCGCAGGATTCAGAGTCCTGAGTGCTAACCATTACACCATAGAACCCTGTATAGAACACTTCAGTGTAGTGTTCAGACTTTGCTGTCCTTGGTTAAACATGCAATCCTCACGAGAACAGATTATTGTCAGGCTAGTTTAACGGTTCAGAACTAAACCAAAACTGGTTCTACCTAGACTTGAACTCGGATCACTGGATTCAAAGTCCAGAGTGCTAACCATTACACCATAGAACCCTGTATAGAATACTTTAGTCAGGTGTTCAGATTTTACTGTCCTTGGTTCACCATAGAAACTGCAGGAGCAAATATTATTTTCAGGCTATTTGAATGGTTCAGAACAAATAAAAAGCAGGTTCTACCGAGACTTGAACTCGGATCATTGGATTCAATGTCCAGAGTGCTAAACATTACACCATAGAACCTGATAATGATTGCTTTTGGGAATTGTACAGATTTTTTAAACTATTTGTGCTGCATGTCAACAGAAAATGCTGCCAACAAAGTAATATTTTTCATACTGCTTTATTCGATGTCACTGAGGTGGATTGTGTCACATGGTAGGTTCTACCGAGATTTGAACTCGGATCGCAGGATTCAGAGTGCTAACGATTACACCATAGAACCCTGTATAGAATACTTTAGTCAGGTGTTCAGATGTTACTGTCCTTGGTTCACCATAGAAACTGCAGGAGCAAATATTATTTTCAGGCTATTTGAATTGTTCAGAACAAATAAAAAGCAGGTTCTACCGAAAATTGAACTCTGATCATTGGATTCAATTTCCAGAGTGCTAAACATTACACCATAGAACATGATAATGATTGCTTTTGGGAATTGTACAGATTTTTCAAAACTCTTTGTGCTGCATATAAACAGTCTATCTTTAATAGCAAATGCTGCCAACAAAGTAATATTTTTCATACTGCTTTATTCAAGGTCACTGAGGTGGATTGTGTCACGTGGTAGGTTCTACCGAGATTTGAACTCAGATCGCAGAATTCAGAGTCCTGAGTGCTAACCATTAAACCATGGAACCCTGTATAGAAGACATTAGTCAGGTGTTCAGATTTTACTGTTCTTGGTACACCAGAGAAACTGCAGGAGCAAAGATTATTTTCAGGCTATTTGAATGGTTCAGAACAAATAAAAAGCAGGTTCTACCGAGACTTGAAATCGGATCATTGGATTCAATGTCCAGAGTGCTAAACATTACACCATAGAACCTGATAATGATTGGTTTTGGGAATTGTACAGATTTTTAAAAACTCTTTGTGCTGCATATCACCAGTCTATCTTTAATAGCAAATGCAGCCAACACAGTATTTTTTTTCATACTGCTTTACTCCAGGTAACTGAGGTGGATTGTTTCACTTGGTAGGTTCTACCGAGATTTGAACTCCGATCACTGGATTCAAAGTCCAGAGCGCTAACCATTGCACCATAGAACCCTGTATAGAACACTTCAGTGTAGTGTTCAGACTTTGCTGTCCTTGGTTAAACATGCAATCCTCAGGAGAACAGATTTTTATCAGGCTAGTTTAACGGTTCAGAACTAAACCAAAACTGGTTCTACCTAGACTTGAACTCGGATCACTGGGTTCAAAGTCCAGAGTGCTAACCATTACACCATAAAACCCTGTATAGAATACTTTAGTCAGGTGTTCAGATTTTACTGTCCTTGGTTCACCATAGAAACTGCAGGAGCAAATATTATTTTCAGGCTATTTGAATGGTTCAGAACAAATAAAAAAGCAGGTTCTACCGAGACTTGAAATCGGATCATTGGATTCAATGTCCAGAGTGCTAAACATTACACCATAGAACCTGATAATGATTGCTTTTGGGAATTGTACAGATTTTTTAAACTATTTGTGCTGCATATCAACAGAAAATGCTGCCAACAAAGTAATATTTTTCATACTGCTTTATTCGATGTCACTGAGGTGGATTGTGTCACATGGTAGGTTCTACCGAGATTTGAACTCGGATCGCAGGATTCAGAGTGCTAACGATTACACCATAGAACCCTGTATAGAATACTTTAGTCAGGTGTTCAGATGTTACTGTCCTTGGTTCACCATAGAAACTGCAGGAGCAAATATTATTTTCAGGCTATTTGAATTGTTCAGAACAAATAAAAAGCAGGTTCTACCGAGAATTGAACTCGGATCATTGGATTCAATGTCCAGAGTGCTAAACATTACACCATAGAACATGATAATGATTGCTTTTGGGAATTGTACAGATTTTTCAAAACTCTTTGTGCTGCATATCAACAGTATCTTTAATAGCAAATACTGCCAACAAAGTAATATTTTTCATACTGCTTTATTCAAGGTCACTGAGGTGGATTGTGTCACGTGGTAGGTTCTACCGAGATTTGAACTCGGATCGCAGGATTCAGAGTCCTGAGTGCTAACCATTACACCATAGAACCCTGTATAGAACACTTCAGTGTAGTGTTCAGACTTTACTGTCCTTGGTTAAACATGCAATCCTCAAGAGAACAGATTATTGTCAGGCTAGTTTAACGGTTCAGAACAAAAACAAAAAAGGTTCTACCGAGACTTGAACTCGGATCACTGGATTCAAAGTCCAGAGTGCTAACCATTACACCATAGAACCCTGTATAGAACACTTCAGTGTAGTGTTCAGACTTTGCTGTCCTTGGTTAAACATGCAATCCTCAGGAGAACAGATTTTTATCAGGCTAGTTTAACGGTTCAGAACTAAACCAAAACTGGTTCTACCTAGACTTGAACTCGGATCACTGGATTCAAAGTAAAGAGTGCTCACCATTACTCCATAGAACCTGATATTGGTTGTTTTGGGGAATTTTACAGATTTTTTACAACTTTTTGTGTGGGATATTAAGAAACATAACACCAGCCCTTCTTTTGTATCAAATACTGACACCACAGCATTATTTTTCATACTGCTGGTTCCGGTTCACTGGAGAGGACTGTCACCTGGTAGGTCCTACCAAGATTTGAACTCAGAGATCAGGATTCAGAGTGCTAACCATTACACCATGGATACTGAATTTGTTCACGTCAGTGAAGTGTATAGATTTGCCTGTTCTTGGTTGACCGGAGAAACAGAGACAATTCCACCTGGGCTGTACAGGTATGAAACCTGCGACCTTCAAGTTATTAGCACATCGCTTTAAACAACGTGGCTAACCTGCCATGTAACAACTTGGAAATCTGCACATTTTCATCACGATTGATTCAATGAGGGGGAAACAATCTCCAATATTGTCACTTTTAAGGGGCAGCAAGTAGGCTATAGCAAATGCAGTAGACAATCACAGTAAGCATTTCCTTTAGGCTAGCCGTTCGTGCGTACCGATGACTGCTTATCGACGCCCCCAATCACTTGTTTTATTCACACATTACTATATTAAAGTTGACAGGAGAGGAGTATGTCATTGCAAAAGGAGGACAGGTCCTACCGAGATTGGAACTCGGATCGCAGGATTCAGAGTCCTGAGTGCTAACCATTACACCATAGAACCCTGTATAGAACACTTCAGTGTAGTGTTCAGACTTTGCTGTTCTTGGTTAAACATGCAATCCTCACGAGAACAGATTATTGTCAGGCTAGTTTAACGGTTCAGAACTAAACCAAAACTGGTTCTACCTAGACTTGAACTCGGATCACTGGATTCAAAGTCCAGAGTGCTAACCATTACACCATAAAACCCTGTATAGAATACTTTAGTCAGGTGTTCAGATTTTACTGTCCTTGGTTCACCATAGAAACTGCAGGAGCAAATATTATTTTCAGGCTATTTGAATGGTTCAGAACAAATAAAAAGCAGGTTCTACCGAGACTTGAAATCGGATCATTGGATTCAATGTCCAGAGTGCTAAACATTACACCATAGAACCTGATAATGATTGCTTTTGGGAATTGTACAGATTTTTTAAAACTATTTGTGCTGCATGTCAACAGAAAATGCTGCCAACAAAGTAATATTTTTCATACTGCTTTATTCGATGTCACTGAGGTGGATTGTGTCACATGGTAGGTTCTACCGAGATTTGAACTCGGATCGCAGGATTCAGAGTGCTAACGATTACACCATAGAACCCTGTATAGAATACTTTAGTCAGGTGTTCAGATGTTACTGTCCTTGGTTCACCATAGAAACTGCAGGAGCAAATATTATTTTCAGGCTATTTGAATTGTTCAGAACAAATAAAAAGCAGGTTCTACCGAAAATTGAACTCTGATCATTGGATTCAATTTCCAGAGTGCTAAACATTACACCATAGAACATGATAATGATTGCTTTTGGGAATTGTACAGATTTTTCAAAACTCTTTGTGCTGCATATCAACAGTCTATCTTTAATAGCAAATGCTGCCAACAAAGTAATATTTTTCATACTGCTTTATTCAAGGTCACTGAGGTGGATTGTGTCACGTGGTAGGTTCTACCGAGATTTGAACTCAGATCGCAGAATTCAGAGTCCTGAGTGCTAACCATTAAACCATGGAACCCTGTATAGAAGACATTAGTCAGGTGTTCAGATTTTACTGTTCTTGGTACACCAGAGACACTGCAGGAGCAAAGATTATTTTCAGGCTATTTGAATGGTTCAGAACAAATAAAAAGCAGGTTCTACCGAGACTTGAAATCGGATCATTGGATTCAATGTCCAGAGTGCTAAACATTACACCATAGAACCTGATAATGATTGGTTTTGGGAATTGTACAGATTTTTAAAAACTCTTTGTGCTGCATATCACCAGTCTATCTTTAATAGCAAATGCAGCCAACACAGTATTTTTTTTCATACTGCTTTACTCCAGGTAACTGAGGTGGATTGTTTCACTTGGTAGGTTATACCGAGATTTGAACTCCGATCACTGGATTCAAAGTCCAGAGCGCTAACCATTGCACCATAGAACCCTGTATAGAACACTTCAGTGTAGTGTTCAGACTTTGCTGTCCTTGGTTAAACATGCAATCCTCAGGAGAACAGATTTTTATCAGGCTAGTTTAACGGTTCAGAACTAAACCAAAACTGGTTCTACCTAGACTTGAACTCGGATCACTGGGTTCAAAGTCCAGAGTGCTAACCATTACACCATAAAACCCTGTATAGAATACTTTAGTCAGGTGTTCAGATTTTACTGTCCTTGGTTCACCATAGAAACTGCAGGAGCAAATATTATTTTCAGGCTATTTGAATGGTTCAGAACAAATAAAAAGCAGGTTCTACCGAGACTTGAAATCGGATCATTGGATTCAATGTCCAGAGTGCTAAACATTACACCATAGAACCTGATAATGATTGCTTTTGGGAATTGTACAGATTTTTTTAAACTATTTGTGCTGCATATCAACAGAAAATGCTGCCAACAAAGTAATATTTTTCATACTGCTTTATTCGATGTCACTGAGGTGGATTGTGTCACATGGTAGGTTCTACCGAGATTTGAACTCGGATCTCAGGATTCAGAGTGCTAACGATTACACCATAGAACCCTGTATAGAATACTTTAGTCAGGTGTTCAGATGTTACTGTCCTTGGTTCACCATAGAAACTGCAGGAGCAAATATTATTTTCAGGCTATTTGAATTGTTCAGAACAAATAAAAAGCAGGTTCTACCGAGAATTGAACTCGGATCATTGGATTCAATGTCCAGAGTGCTAAACATTACACCATAGAACATGATAATGATTGCTTTTGGGAATTGTACAGATTTTTCAAAACTCTTTGTGCTGCATATCAACAGTCTATCTTTAATAGCAAATGCTGCCAACAAAGTAATATTTTTCATACTGCTTTATTCAAGGTCACTGAGGTGGATTGTGTCACGTGGTAGGTTCTACCGAGATTTGAACTCGGATCGCAGGATTCAGAGTCCTGAGTGCTAACCATTACACCATAGAACCCTGTATAGAACACTTCAGTGTAGTGTTCAGACTTTGCTGTCCTTGGTTAAACATGCAATCCTCACGAGAACAGATTATTGTCAGGCTAGTTTAATGGTTCAGAACAAAAACAAAACAGGTTCTACCTAGACTTGAACTCGGATCACTGGATTCAAAGTCCAGAGTGCTAACCATTACACCATAGAACCCTATATAGAACACTTCAGTGTAGTGTTCAGACTTTGCTGTCCTTGGTTAAACATGCAATCCTCAGGAGAACAGATTTTTATCAGGCTAGTTTAACGGTTCAGAACTAAACCAAAACTGGTTCTACCTAGACTTGAACTCAGATCACTGGATTCAAAGTCCAGAGTGCTCACCATTACTCCATAGAACCTGATATTGGTTGTTTTGGGGAATTTTACAGATTTTTTACAACTTTTTGAGTGGGATATTAAGAAACATAACACCAGCCCTTCTTTTTTTAGCAAATACTGACACCACAGCATTATTTTTCATACTGCTGGATTCCGGTTCACTGGAGAGGACTGTCCCACCAAGATTTGAAATCAGAGATCAGGATTCAGAGTGCTAACCATTACACCATGGATACTGAATTTGTTCAACTCAGTGAATTGTATAGATTTGCCTGTTCTTGGTTCACCGGAGAAACAGAGACAATTCCACCTGGGCTGTACAGGTATGAAACCTGTGACCTTCAAGTTATTAGCACATCGCTTTAAACAACGGGGCTAACCTGCCATGTAACAACTTGGAAATCTGCACATTTTCATCACGATTGATTCAATGAGGGGGGAAACAATCTCCAATATTGTCACTTTTAAGGGGCAGCAAGTAGGCTATAGCAAATGCAGTAGACAATCACAGTAAGCATTTCCTTTAGGCTAGCCGTTCAGCGTACCGATGACTGCTTATCAGCGCCCCCAATCACTTGTTTTATTCACACATTACTATATTAAAGTTGATAGGAGAGGAGTATGTCATTGCAAAAGGAGGATAGGTCCTACCGAGATTTGAACTCAGATCGCAGGATTCAGAGTCCTGAGTGCTAACCATTACACCATAGAACCCTGAATAGAATACATTAGTCAGGTGTTCAGATTTTACTGTCCTTGGTACACCAGAGAAACTGCAGGAGCAAAGATTATTTTCAGGCTATTTGAATGGTTCAGAACAAATAAAAAGCAGGTTCTACCGAGACTTGAAATCGGATCATTGGATTCAATGTCCAGAGTGCTAAACATTATACCATAGAACCTGATAATGATTGGTTTTGGGAATTGTACAGATTTTTAAAAACTCTTTGTGCTGCATATCACCAGTCTATCTTTAATAGCAAATGCAGCCAACACAGTATTTTTTTCATACTGCTTTACTCCAGGTAACTGAGGTGGATTGTTTCACTTGGTAGGTTATACCGAGATTTGAACTCCGATCACTGGATTCAAAGTCCAGAGCGCTAACCATTGCACCATAGAACCCTGTATAGAACACTTCAGTGTAGTGTTCAGACTTTGCTGTCCTTGGTTAAACATGCAATCCTCAGGAGAACAGATTATTATCAGGCTAGTTTAACGGTTGAGAACTAAACCAGTTCTACCGAGACTTGAACTCGGATCACTGGATTCAAAGTCCAGAGTGCTAACCATTACACCATAGAACCTGATATTGGTTGATTTGGGGAATTTTACAGATTTTTTACAACTTTTTGTGTGGGATATTAAGAAACATAACACCAGCCCTTCTTTTGTAGCAAATACTGACACCACAGCATTATTTTTCATACTGCTTTATTCCGGTTCACTGGAGAGGACTGTCCCCTGGTAGGTCCTACCAAGATTTGAACTCAGAGATCAGGATTCAGAGTGCTAACCATTACACCATGGATACTGAATTTGTTCACGTCAGTGAAGTGTATAGATTTGCCTGTTCTTGGTTCACCGGAGAAACAGAGACAATTCCGCCTGGGCTGTACAGGTATGAAACCTGCGACCTTCAAGTTATTAGCACATCGCTTTAAACAACGGGGCTAACCTGCCATGTAACAACTTGGAAATCTGCACATTTTCATCACGATTGATTCAATGAGGGGGAAACAATCTCCAATATTGTCACTTTTAAGGGGCAGCAAGTAGGCTATAGCAAATGCAGTAGACAATCACAGTAAGCATTTGCTTTAGGCTAGCCGTTCGCGCGTACCAATGACTGCTTATCGACGCCCCCCAATCACTGGTTTTATTCACACATTACTATATTAAAGTTGACAGGAGAGGAGTATGTCATTGCAAAAGGAGAATAGGTCCTACCAAGATTTGAACTCGGATCGCAGGATTCAGAGTCCTGAGTGCTAACCATTACACCATAGAACCCTGAATAGAATACATTAGTCAGGTGTTCAGATTTTACTGTCCTTGGTTCACCATAGAAACTGCAGGAGCAAAGATTATTTTCAGGCTATTTGAATGGTTCAGAACAAATAAAAAGCAGGTTCTACCGAGACTTGAAATCGGATCATTGGATTCAATGTCCAGAGTGCTAAACATTACACCATAGAACCTGATAATGATTGCTTTTGGGAATTGTACAGATTTTTTAAAACTATTTGTGCTGCATGTCAACAGAAAATGCTGCCAACAAAGTAATATTTTTCATACTGCTTTATTCGATGTCACTGAGGTGGATTGTGTCACATGGTAGGTTCTACCGAGATTTGAACTCGGATCGCAGGATTCAGAGTGCTAACGATTACACCATAGAACCCTGTATAGAATACTTTAGTCAGGTGTTCAGATTTTACTGTCCTTGGTTCACCATAGAAACTGCAGGAGCAAATATTATTTTCAGGCTATTTGAATGGTTCAGAACAAATAAAAAGCAGGTTCTACCGAGACTTGAACTCTGATCATTGGATTCAATGTCCAGAGTGCTAAACATTACACCATAGAACGTGATAATGATTGCTTTTGGGAATTGTACAGATTTTTTAAAACTCTTTGTGCTGCATATCAACAGTCTATCTTTAATAGCAAATGCTGCCAACAAAGTAATATTTTTCATACTGCTTTATTCAAGGTCACTGAGGTGGATTGTGTCACGTGGTAGGTTCTACCGAGATTTGAACTCAGATCGCAGGATTCAGAGTCCTGAGTGCTAACCATTACACCATAGAACCCTGTATAGAACACTTCAGTGTAGTGTTCAGACTTTGCTGTCCTTGGTTAAACATGCAATCCTCACGAGAACAGATTATTGTCAGGCTAGTTTAACGGTTCAGAACAAAAACAAAACAGGTTCTACCTAGACTTGAACTCGGATCACTGGATTCAAAGTCCAGAGTGCTAACCATTACACCATAGAACCCTGTATAGAACACTTCAGTGTAGTGTTCAGACTTTGCTGTCCTTGGTTAAACATGCAATCCTCAGGAGAACAGATTTTTATCAGGCTAGTTTAACGGTTCAGAACTAAACCAAAACTGGTTCTACCTAGACTTGAACTCGGATCACTGGATTCAAAGTCCAGAGTGCTCACCATTACTCCATAGAACCTGATATTGGATGTTTTGTGGAATTTTACAGATTTGTTACAACTTTTTGAGTGAGATATTAAGAAACATAACACCAGCCCTTCTTTTTTAGCAAATACTGACACCACAGCATTATTTTTCATACTGCTGGATTCCGGTTCACTGGAGAGGACTGTCCCACCAAGATTTGAACTCAGAGATCAGGATTCAGAGTGATAACCATTACACCATGGTTACTGAATTTGTTCAAGTCAGTGAAGTGTATAGATTTGCCTGTTCTTGGTTCACCGGAGAAACAGAGACAATTCCACCTGGGCTGTACATGTATGAAACCTGCGACCTTCAAGTTATTAGCACATCGCTTTAAACAACGGGGCTAACCTGCCATGTAACAACTTGGAAATCTGCACATTTTCATCACGATTGATTCAATGAGGGGGAAACAATCTCCAATATTGTCACTTTTAAGGGGCAGCAAGTAGGCTATAGCAAATGCAGTAGACAATCACAGTAAGCATTTCCTTTAGGCTAGCCGTTCGCGCGTACCGATGACTGCTTATCAACGCCCCCAATCACTTGTTTTATTCACACATTACTATATTAAAGTTGACAGGAGAGGAGTATGTCATTGCAAAAGGAGGACAGGTCCTACCGAGATTGGAACTCGGATCGCAGGATTCAGAGTCCTGAGTGCTAACCATTACACCATAGAACCCTGTATAGAACACTTCAGTGTAGTGTTCAGACTTTGCTGTCCTTGGTTAAACATGCAATCCTCACGAGAACAGATTATTGTCAGGCTAGTTTAACGGTTCAGAACAAAACCAAAACAGGTTCTACCGAGACTTGAACTCAGATCACTGGATTCAAAGTCCAGAGTGCTAACCATTACACCATAGAACCCTGTATAGAACACTTCAGTGTAGTGTTCAGACTTTGCTGTCCTTGGTTAAACATGCAATCCTCAGGAGAACAGATTTTTATCAGGCTAGTTTAACGGTTCAGAACTAAACCAAAACTGGTTCTACCTAGACTTGAACTCGGATCACTGGATTCAAAGTCCAGAGTGCTCACCATTACTCCATAGAACCTGATATTGGTTGTTTTGGGGAATTTTACAGATTTTTTACAACTTTTTGTGTGGGATATTAAGAAACATAACACCAGCCCTTCTTTTTTAGCAAATACTGACACCACAGCATTGTTTTTCATACTGCTGGATTCCGGTTCACTGGAGAGGACTGTCCCACCAAGATTTGAAATCAGAGATCAGGATTCAGAGTGCTAACCATTACACCATGGATACTGAATTTGTTCAACTCAGTGAATTGTATAGATTTGCCTGTTCTTGGTTCACCGGAGAAACAGAGACAATTCCACCTGGGCTGTACAGGTATGAAACCTGCGACCTTCAAGTTATTAGCACATCGCTTTAAACAACGGGGCTAACCTGCCATGTAACAACTTGGAAATCTGCACATTTTCATCACGATTGATTCAATGAGGGGGAAACAATCTCCAATATTGTCACTTTTAAGGGGCAGCAAGTAGGCTATAGCAAATGCAGTAGACAATCACAGTAAGCATTTCCTTTAGGCTAGCCGTTCGCGCGTACCGATGACTGCTTATCGACGCCCCCCAATCACTTGTTTTATTCACACATTACTATATTAAAGTTGACAGGAGAGGAGTATGTCATTGCAAAAGGAGGATAGGTCCTACCGAGATTTGAACTCGGATCGCAGGATTCAGAGTCCTGAGTGCTAACCATTACACCATAGAACCCTGTATAGAACACTTCAGTGTAGTGTTCAGACTTTGCTGTCCTTGGTTAAACATGCAATCCTCACGAGAACAGATTATTGTCAGGCTAGTTTAACGGTTCAGAACAAAACCAAAACAGGTTCTACCGAGACTTGAACTCAGATCACTGGATTCAAAGTCCAGAGTGCTAACCATTACACCATAGAACCCTGTATAGAATACTTTAGTCAGGTGTTCAGATTTTACTGTCCTTGGTTCACCATAGAAACTGCAGGAGCAAATATTATTTTCAGGCTATTTGAATGGTTCAGAACAAATAAAAAGCAGGTTCTACCGAGACTTGAACTCGGATCATTGGATTCAATGTCCAGAGTGCTAAACATTACACCATAGAACCTGATAATGATTGCTTTTGGGAATTGTACAGATTTTTTTAAACTCTTTGTGCTGCATATCAACAGCAAATGCTGCCAACAAAGTAATATTTTTCATACTGCTTTATTCGAGGTCACTGAGGTGGATTGTGTCACGTGGTAGGTTCTACCGAGATTTGAACTCGGATCGCAGGATTCAGAGTCCTGAGTGCTAACCATTACACCATAGAACCCTGTATAGAACACTTCAGTGTAGTGTTCAGACTTTGCTGTTCTTGGTTAAACATGCAATCCTCAGGAGAACAGATTTTTATCAGGCTAGTTTAACGGTTCAGAACTAAACCAAAACTGGTTCTACCTAGACTTGAACTCGGATCACTGGATTCAAAGTCCAGAGTGCTAACCATTACTCCATAGAACCTGATATTGGTTGTTTTGGGGAATTTTACAGATTTTTTACAACTTTTTGTGTGGGATATTAAGAAACAAAACACCAGCCCTTCTTTTTTAGCAAATACTGACACAACAGCATTATTTTTCATACTGCTGGATTCCGGTTCACTGGAGAGGACTGTCCCCTGGTAGGTCCTACCAAGATTTGAACTCAGAGATCAAGATTCAGAGTGCTAACCATTACACCATGGATACTGAATTTGTTCAAGTCAGTGAAGTGTATAGATTTGCCTGTTCTTGGTTCACCGGAGAAACAGAGACAATTCCACCTGGGCTGTACAGGTATGAAACCTGCGACCTTCAAGTTATTAGCACATCGCTTTAAACAACGGGGCTAACCTGCCATGTAACAACTTGGAAATCTGCACATTTTCATCACGATTGATTCAATGAGGGGGAAACAATCTCCAATATTGTCACTTTTAAGGGGCAGCAAGTAGGCTATAGCAAATGCAGTAGACAATCACAGTAAGCATTTCCTTTAGGCTAGCCGTTCGCGCGTACCGATGACTGCTTATCGACGCCCCCCAATAACTTGTTTTATTCACACAGTACTATATTAAAGTTGACAGGAGAGGAGTATGTCATTGCAAAAGGAGGATAGGTCCTACCGAGATTTGAACTCAGATCGCAGGATTCAGAGTCCTGAGTGCTAACCATTACACCATAGAACCCTGTATAGAACACTTCAGTGTAGTGTTCAGACTTTGCTGTCCTTGGTTAAACATGCAATCCTCACGAGAACAGATTATTGTCAGGCTAGTTTAATGGTTCAGAACAAAAACAAAACAGGTTCTACCGAGACTTGAACTCGGATCACTGGATTCAAAGTCCAGAGTGCTAACCATTACACCATAGAACCCTGTATAGAACACTTCAGTGTAGTGTTCAGACTTTGCTGTCCTTGGTTAAACATGCAATCCTCAGGAGAACAGATTTTTATCAGGCTAGTTTAACGGTTCAGAACTAAACCAAAACTGGTTCTACCTAGACTTGAACTCAGATCACTGGATTCAAAGTCCAGAGTGCTAACCATTACTCCATAGAACCTGATATTGGTTGTTTTGGGGAATTTTACAGATTTTTTACAACTTTTTGAGTGGGATATTAAGAAACATAACACCAGCCCTTCTTTTTTAGCAAATACTGACACCACAGCATTATTTTTCATACTGCTGGATTCCGGTTCACTGGAGAGGACTGTCCCAACAAGATTTGAAATCAGAGATCAGGATTCAGAGTGCTAACCATTACACCATGGATACTGAATTTGTTCAACTCAGTGAATTGTATAGATTTGCCTGTTCTTGGTTCACCGGAGAAACAGAGACAATTCCACCTGGGCTGTACAGGTATGAAACCTGCGACCTTCAAGTTATTAGCACATCGCTTTAAACAACGGGGCTAACCTGCCATGTAACAACTTGGAAATCTGCATATTTTCATCACAATTGATTCAATGAGGGGGAAACAATCTCCAATATTGTCACTTTTAAGGGGCAGCAAGTAGGCTATAGCAAATGCAGTAGACAATCACAGTAAGCATTTGCTTTAGGCTAGCCGTTCGCGCGTACCAATGACTGCTTATCGACGCCCCCCAATCACTTGTTTTATTCACACATTACTATATTAAAGTTGACAGGAGAGGAGTATGTCATTGCAAAAGGAGGATAGGTCCTACCGAGATTTGAACTCAGATTGCAGGATTCAGAGTCCTGAGTGCTAACCATTACACCATAGAACCCTGTATAGAACACTTCAGTGTAGTGTTCAGACTTTGCTGTTCTTGGTTAAACATGCAATCCTCACGAGAACAGATTATTGTCAGGCTAGTTTAACGGTTCAGAACAAAACCAAAACAGGTTCTACCGAGACTTGAACTCAGATCACTGGATTCAAAGTCCAGAGTGCTAACCATTACACCATAGAACCCTGTATAGAATACTTTATTCAGGTGTTCAGATTTTACTGTCCTTGGTTCACCATAGAAACTGCAGGAGCAAATATTATTTTCAGGCTATTTGAATGGTTCAGAACAAATAAAAAGCAGGTTCTACCGAGACTTGAAATCGGATCATTGGATTCAATGTCCAGAGAGCTAAACATTACACCATAGAACCTGATAATGATTGGTTTTGGGAATTGTACAGATTTTTTTAAAACTCTTTGTGCTGCATATCACCAGTCTATCTGTAATAGCAAATGCAGCCAACACAGTATTTATTTTCATAACGCTTTACTCCAGGTAACTGAGGTGGATTGTTTCACTTGGTAGGTTCTACCGAGATTTGAACTCCGATCACTGGATTCAAAGTCCAGAGCGCTAACCATTGCACCATAGAACCCTGTATAGAACACTTCAGTGTAGTGTTCAGACTTTGCTGTCCTTGGTTAAACATGCAATCCTCAGGAGAACAGATTATTATCAGGCTAGTTTAACGGTTCAGAACTAAACCAAAGTTCTACCGAGACTTGAACTCGGATCACTGGATTCAAAGTCCAGAGTGCTCACCATTACACCATAGAACCTGATATTGGTTGTTTTGGGGAATTTTACAGATTTTTTACAACTTTTTGTGTGGGATATTAAGAAACATAACACCAGCCCTTCTTTTGTAGCAAATACTGACACCACAGCATTATTTTTCATACTGCTTTATTCCGGTTCACTGGAGAGGACTGTCCCCTGGTAGGTCCTACCAAGATTTGAACTCAGAGATCAGGATTCAGAGTGCTAACCATTACACCATGGATACTGAATTTGTTCACGTCAGTGAAGTGTATAGATTTGCCTGTTCTTGGTTCACCGGAGAAACAGAGACAATTCCGCCTGGGCTGTACAGGTATGAAACCTGCGACCTTCAAGTTATTAGCACATCGCTTTAAACAACGGGGCTAACCTGCCATGTAACAACTTGGAAATCTGCATATTTTCATCACAATTGATTCAATGAGGGGGAAACAATCTCCAATATTGTCACTTTTAAGGGGCAGCAAGTAGGCTATAGCAAATGCAGTAGACAATCACAGTAAGCATTTGCTTTAGGCTAGCCGTTCGCGCGTACCAATGACTGCTTATCGACGCCCCCCAATCACTTGTTTTATTCACACATTACTATATTAAAGTTGACAGGAGAGGAGTATGTCATTGCAAAAGGAGAATAGGTCCTACTGAGATTTGAACTCGGATCGCAGGATTCAGAGTCCTGAGTGCTAACCATTACACCATAGAACCCTGAATAGAATACATTAGTCAAGTGTTCAGATTTTACTGTCCTTGGTTCACCATAGAAACTGCAGGAGCAAAGATTATTTTCAGGCTATTTGAATGGTTCAGAACAAATAAAAAGCAGGTTCTACCGAGACTTGAACTCAGATCATTGGATTCAATGTCCAGAGTGCTAAACATTACACCATAGAACCTGATAATGATTGCTTTTGGGAATTGTACAGATTTTTTAAAACTCTTTGTGATGCATATCTACAGTCTATCTTTAATAGCAAATGCTGCCAACACAGTATTTTTTTTCATACTGCTTTATTCAAGGTCACTGAGGTGGATTGTGTCACGTGGTAGGTTCTACCGAGATTTGAACTCGCATCGCAGGATTCAGAGTCCTGAGTGCTAACCATTACACCATAGAACCCTGTATAGAACACTTCAGTGTAGTGTTCAGACTTTGCTGTTCTTGGTTAAACATGCAATCCTCACGAGAACAGATTATTGTCAGGCTAGTTTAACGGTTCAGAACTAAACCAAAACTGGTTCTACCTAGACTTGAACTCGGATCACTGGATTCAAAGTCCAGAGTGCTAACCATTACACCATAAAACGCTGTATAGAATACTTTAGTCAGGTGTTCAGATTTTACTGTCCTTGGTTCACCATAGAAACTGCAGGAGCAAATATTATTTTCAGGCTATTTGAATGGTTCAGAACAAATAAAAGCAGGTTCTACCGAGACTTGAAATCGGATCATTGGATTCAATGTCCAGAGTGCTAAACATTACACCATAGAACCTGATAATGATTGCTTTTGGGAATTGTACAGATTTTTTAAAACTATTTGTGCTGCATATCAACAGAAAATGCTGCCAACAAAGTAATATTTTTCATACTGCTTTATTCGATATCACTGAGGTGGATTGTGTCACATGGTAGGT